>NC_064044.1:7118800-7312300 GCF_932526225.1 Nematostella vectensis
ATAGCCGGATGGTTGCAGGTGAGAAAGGTTTGGTAAATATTAAAGACAATTTAAACAACCTTTCAGAAGTGCTAATGAACTATAGTTGAAAATAAAAGTAACAAGAACGTGCACTGTTTTAGTTGATATATTGATATATTAAAAGACACACCATAGCAAGAGGAGAACCGAAGTTTAATAGGAAATTTACTTGCTACTTAAATTTCACGCATTTAAATTTTATAAAATACCTTGATAGCCGAGGAAATAAACTATAAATTACGAGTTATGTATAGTTTGATGAAAAAACACGGTTCAATAAATCAGTACTTTGTACTTATTCTGTAATCTATCTAGAGACCAACACTTTTACCTCCGGCTTTAGACAAATCATAGCGCACAAATTATCAAATGTGTTTTACAATTGTATTTAGCACTTTTAATATTGTCATTGAACATTTTTTAAACTTTATATCAAAACACGAAACTACAAAAGCTCACATTAAAATAAGAATATAAACTGCATCTGTAACAGACAGACAGTTAAAAATAACTACGAGCAACGAGTAATTATAAAGAATAATTAAGGTACTTGACTATATCCATTTTATTTAATGTGTTTTTAATTAGTCCTTATTTAGTTATATATACTGTGGGACCAATTACAGTACCAAGCTACATTAGAGGGATAAGGGGACTGACTCCATTTAATCTATATGTAAGTTTTTGTTCTCTCTGTTTCATTCTATTTGGCTCTTTAAAATAAATATATCATCATTGTTGTTATTATTATTATTATTATTATTATTATTATTATTATTATTACTTTCTTTTGCACACTTAAATTTAGAGGATAGTTTTCAGTTAACTTGGCGCAAACCTATAAAAATAAGTTTTGTGTGCATTGCGTTCCACTAAAAGGTATTGACATGGATGTGAGTGAAAAGACTCTTTAGACATTGTTTTTATTTTGCATGTTAAAGTTTATTCGAGTCTTTTATTCTGTCCTTATAAAAAGAGCTATGTTGCACAGTGGAATATTATGATCGATTGGTAAGTTATAATATCAGCAGTCCTATATCATTATGCACAGTTTGATAGGGCAGGAAGCCAGCTTCTTAAATTCTGCACTGAGCATTTGGCTTTCGAAATTATTTGTGATGTGTGATTTTCGTAGATAGTCAGAGAATGTCAGAGGGACTTGAAGTTTTGTATTTTGTACTGATTATATTTGGCTGCATACCGCAACTGTAATTTAGATAAATCTACAAGAGCTTTAAATCAACCAAACTTACCCTTCTTTTGATGATCTGCATCCTGATCAGGATTACTACTAGATGCCCGTTGATTAAGAGCTTGTTGTACTTGTTGACTAAAACTCTTTAACTTCTTTCCCTGTTTAGAGACTTTTCGTTTCACAGCCAGCACATTCTTATTGACCTGCTCTAATTGTTCAGATAGCTGAATATCATTTTGACACCATTGCTCAAGTGTTTTTAAGCATTCACTTAACCCAGGTCGTTTCTTCAGATCATCAATCTCGTCTTGATTGACACCAAGTGCAACTAATGCAGCTGCGATAGGGTCCCAAAACTTTTCAAAAGTGTCGTCATCACATGCTGCTTCATGGATATGGGCATAAACCTTGTTGCGATAATACTTGATTCTTGCAATCATTCCCTCCTTTGATTTATCGGTGGGCGCTGGCAGTGCATCCCATCCCGTTGCTGGTGCAGTCAGAGTTGGGCAAATATTCCTCAAAAGGATAGTGAGAAGGGTGATATCAAAGGATTCTGAGGAGGGTGGAAGTAACGGTGGTTGTGGGAAGAGCTGATACCACTGATCATCGTTTAGTACTTTTCTCCAGTTGCAAGGTCGGGGAGTTGGTGGCTTCCATAGGTTATGTAGTAATGTTTTGTTCTTGTATAACGCATCAGCCAAGTCACCAGGTGGATGGATGGATCCATCCAGTACAGAGCAAAATGCCTTTGTTCCACCATCTATCAGCAACCTCCCAAGTTTAGCAAAGTTATCAGATTCCTTTGTCAACGGGAAAATATTTGCCATCACTTAAGGCTGCAAGTAATGAAAAATACAAAATAATAAGAATTAATTAAAATTGTCTGTCACTAATTAGCTCATAATAATACACTGAATTGCTGAAATACTATTTTCTAAACTGCCTGACATCATGTAGCCTTTCTGGGACACCCCTACAGGCAACAAAAATGGATTGTTTTTTATTTTGAGAGGTCTATTGATTTGTGAATAATTTGATTGGCTGAGTTATATATGCATGATTTGTCACAGAATGGTTTCATCTACTTGTTTCCATGGCAATCAATCAAGCAACTAATTTCCATACAATCGCATTGCTCTGTTTCAGCGCGGATCAACTTAAAACATCATGAAGCCTTATAGAGAGCATCAAAACAAAGATCCAGCAGTTTAAATTTTCAAAATAGCTTCAAATATTTGCCCCTATCTACCCCTATCTACTCAACAGTCAGTCTTATTTCTCCACAATACTTATTACAACCCATTTTGACATTGTTTTTTCTTTATTTTTTTCTCTGACCCACTATCTGCACGTTGGATCGTTTTAATTTTGACCAAATATAGATTCCTTACCTAGAAGCAGCTCGTCTTCGACCATCAAGAGAACCCATTCGCCTTCGAAACAACATGACCACTTCCACGAACCCCGTAATTGCTTGTGATTCGGTGATCAGCCCATTTTTAGCGCCTCGTGGAAGAATAATCAATGTTAACGTGTTATGTACCCTTTAGGCCGTGACATTAGTCACAAGACCGAGCTTAGATAGTTGGGTTATTGCAGCACAGATTAAGAAAGATCATCCCTCTATCCGTAGCAGCAGCCGAGAGGACTCACAATTTGAGGCGCGCTTGTTTTATCATCTTATCGCACGTGATAAGACGCGGGATTTTCATTGGCTAAAGCGTTTCCAAAGAATGTGATTGGCCAACAATTTTACTTCCCAGAAATGACGCCACTGTCCCGAAATAAATAAGAACGCCTCATGGGCCGATATTATTTGAAATTATGTCAAATTGAGCGTACTTATTTTCATGCACCATCACTTTTCAATACTCAATACTTTCCGAAACAATTCATAACGTAAAGGCTCAATTTTCTATCAACAATAAATATTTAACTGGAATCCGGCTCGAAGACTACTTTTATTCCGGATTCCAGATTCAGTGTACTATTCAACATGTTTTTTCACAAATTCAGGGCATTTACATTAAGCAATAAGAATGAAGATGTTGAGCTTGACATATATAGAATATCTTCAAGAATAAAGAAAGTTCTGCGTTTTTTACGCAATGTTTTAGCCTTAGGGCACGTCCCCTGGTGTGACCCTTTGCTACGAGATGCAAATTTCTAAGCCATCGTGCATCACTACAAGGCAATCATCAATGTAACAAAACCAAGTAATATTTCGTATTTTTTGTTCTCTAAAAGAGAGGCAAACCATGTGTGACGAAATCTTTCGAAAATACTTGCCTTCCTACAGCCATTCTCCCGCTAGTCAGTGCGGTAATAGTTCTACCATTTGTAAACACATTAGCGGTACAATAAAGAAAGAAGAAGACAGCCAACCCTTGCTCTCAGACTACCCCCACAACACCTACAAAGAAAGCACCTAAAGCCTCGTAACACATATTTCTAATTTCTCTTTGAGAGAAAGGCAAACCATGTGTGACAAAATCAATTCATCTATGGGAAGGTTGAGTAATGACTAAAGAATGTCAAACACAAATTTCCATCTCAAAGAAAAGAAAGTTTATATAGCTATTGCAATAGTGTGAAAATTGCTCATGGCAGTATTTATTCCATTCTCAATTTTAAAAATTTGGAAATTTTTAAAAGTTACATCTGATTTTGAATGTATTTTAGCACGAGGCATTGACTTCATCATTTACATTGTAAACACGTATCCTACTATTCTTTTTTTTATTTCTAACCGCTTATTTGATTTGCTTTACACCACTACATTATGGATGGTTAACAATTCTGAGTTTTTGTTTGCCTGTTGGTATTGCACTAACAGACAGTGCACCATGGTCCATTGATTTTCAAACATTCCTAATTGGAACACAGTTCTTGCTTAAGGGAGCGCAACGTGCCCTGGGAAGGCGTGGGCTACATATACCTCAAAGGAAGCAGAATCCCTAGATGATCGACCAGTAGAAGGAGATGGGTGTAAATATGACAAGCCGGCAAGCCAAGTTATTCAGAAAAATCTCCGGTTACCCTGATCAATCCTGCTGGAAAAATTACAACCTAAGCCGTGCAAATAGCACTACTGCCCAACATTGCTTGTCAAAATACCCGGCATTACTACATGACATTGCTTGTAAAAATACCCGGCATTACTACATGACATTGCTTGTAAAACACGCGGCATTACTGCCCAACATTGCTTGTCAAAACACCCGGCATTACTACATGACATTGCTAACCAAAACACCCGGCATTGCTACATGACATTGCTTGTAAAACACGCGGCATTACTGCCCAATATTGCTTGTCAAAACACCCGGCATTACTGCTTAATATTGCTTGTCAAAACACCCGGCATTACTGCCCAATATTGCTTGCCAAAATACCCGGTATTACTGCCCAATATTGCTTGGAAAAATACCCGGCATTACTGCCCAATATCGCTTGCCAAAATACCCGGCATTACTGCCCAATATCGCTTGCCAAAATACCCGGCATTACTGCCCAATATTGCTTGCCAAAATACCCGGCATTACTACCCAATATCGCTTGCCAAAATACCCGGCATTACTGCCCAATATCGCTTGCCAAAATACCCGGCATTACTGCCCAATATTGCTTGCCAAAATACCCGGCATTACTGCCCAATATCGCTTGCCAAAATACCCGGCATTACTGCCCAATATTGCTTGCCAAAATACCCGGCATTACTGCCCAACATTGCTTGTCAAAACACCCGGCATTACTACATGACATTGCTAACCAAAACACCCGGCATTGCTACATGACATTGCTTGTAAAACACGCGGCATTACTGCCCAATATTGCTTGTCAAAACACCCGGCATTACTGCTTAATATTGCTTGTCAAAACACCCGGCATTACTGCCCAATATTGCTTGCCAAAATACCCGGTATTACTGCCCAATATTGCTTGGAAAAATACCCGGCATTACTGCCCAATATCGCTTGCCAAAATACCCGGCATTACTGCCCAATATCGCTTGCCAAAATACCCGGCATTACTGCCCAATATTGCTTGCCAAAATACCCGGCATTACTACCCAATATCGCTTGCCAAAATACCCGGCATTACTGCCCAATATCGCTTGCCAAAATACCCGGCATTACTGCCCAATATTGCTTGCCAAAATACCCGGCATTACTGCCCAATATCGCTTGCCAAAATACCCGGCATTACTGCCCAATATTGCTTGCCAAAATACCCGGCATTACAACCCAATATCGCTTGCCAAAATACCCGGCATCACTGCCCAATATCGCTTGCCAAAATACCCGGCATTACTGCCCAACATTGCTAACCAAAACACCCGGCATTACTGCCCAACATTGATTGCAAAAATATACGGCATTATTGCCCAATATTGCTTGCCAAAATACCCGGCATTACTACCCAATATCGCTTGCCAAAATACCCGGCATTACTGCCCAATATTGCTTGTCAAAATACCCGGCATTACTGCCCAACATTGCTTGTCAAAATACCCGGCATTACTGCCCAATATTGCTTGCCAAAACACCCGGCATTACTACCCAATATCGCTTGCCAAAATACCCGGCATTACTGCCCAATATTGCTTGCCAAAATACCCGGCATTACTGCCCAACATTGCTTGTCAAAATACCCGGCATTAAAGCCCAATATTGCTTGTCAAAATACCCGGCGTTACTGCCCAACTTTGCCTGCCAAAATACCCGGTATTAAAGCCCAATATTGCTTGCCAAAATACCCGGCATTAAAGCCCAACATTGCTCGTCAAAATACCCGGCATTACTGCCCAACATTGCTTGTCAAAACACCCGGCACTACTGCCCAATATTGCTTGCCAAAATACCCGGCATTAAAGCCCAATATTGCTTGTCAAAATACCCGGCATTAAAGCCCAATATTGCTTGTCAAAATACCCGGCATTAAAGCCCAATATTGCTTGTCAAAATACCCGGCATTACTGCCCAATATTGCTTGTCAAAATACCCGGCATTACTGCCCAATAGTTCATCAATATTTCCTAGCTAGTCTTGTGGTCACTAAGGAAAGGCTTGGTTAGCGATGCTGGTTGATGTTGGCACTGTTAACCCACGACAAATAATAGTCCACCAAGATATTGCTACCCAATTCACCAATTTCAAATAGTCAATCGTGAAGTCCTTTTTCTCTTCATTGCGCCAAGTATATGTTTATTATCAGTCATAACAAAACAATTATCGATGATCTTGCTCACAGATTATAAAAACAGTTATCATAGAGCTTTTAAGTAAGAAGTCTGAGTCTTAGTGCGACGGCGCCTAACCAATAGAAGCAGGCAGGGTCTAACGGGTTGGCAATCATCCAATAGAAGCAGGCAGGGTCTAACGGGTTCGGCAACCTTCCAATAGAAGCAGGCCGGGTCTAACGGGTTCGGCGACCATCCAATAGAAGCAGGCCGGGTCTAACGGGTTCGGCGACCATCCAATAGAAGCAGGCCGGGTCTAACGGGTTCGGCAACCATCCAATAGAAGCAGGCAGGGTCTAACGGGTTCGGCAACCATCCAATAGAAGCAGGCAGGGTCTAACGGGTTCGGCGACCATCCAATAGAAGCAGGCCGGGTCTAACGGGTTCGGCAACCATCCAATAGAAGCAGGCAGGGTCTAACGGGTTCGGCAACCATCCAATAGAAGCAGGCCGGGTCTAACGGGTTCGGCGACCATCCAATAGAAGCAGGCCGGGTCTAACGGGTTCGGCGACCATCCAATAGAAGCAGGCCGGGTCTAACGGGTTCGGCAACCATCCAATAGAAGCAGGCAGGGTCTAACGGGTTCGGCAACCATCCAATAGAAGCAGGCAGGGTCTAACGGGTTCGGCAACCATCCAATAGAAGCAGGCAGGGTCTAACGGGTTCGGCAACCACCCAATAGAAGCAGGCAGGGTCTAACGGGTTCGGCAACCATCCAATAGAAGCAGGCACGGTCTAACGGGTTCGGCGACCATCCAATAGAAGTAGCCTTGATCTTACAGGTAAGGCGCCCAACCGATGTACATTTGAGCGAGGTTCTGTATATCAGTGGCTTCCTGAAAAAGAAATGAGTTTGATTATTTAGAGGGATAAGTCACTAAGCGAAGTTACTGTTATACCAAGTAGAGAAATGGTCAAGGGATGAATGAGCAATTCTAAGCTCAAGCTTGATAAGCGTTTTGTTTCCTTATTCTTACTGTAGCTACACTTTACCGTAATAAGCTTGTGAACCTGCCCCTCTATCGATATTGGGATTGTGATCTTATTCTTACTGTAGCTACACTTTACCGTTATAAGCTTGTGAACCTGCCCCTCTATCGATAGTGGGATTGTGATCTTATTCTTACTGTAGCTACACTTTACCGTTAATAAGCTTGTGAACCTGCCCTTCTATCGATAGTGGGATTGTGATCTTATTCTTACTGTAGCTACACTTTACCGTAATAAGCTTGTGAACCTGCCCCTCTATCGATAGTGGGATTATGATCTTATTCTTACTGTAGTTACCCTTTACCGTAATAAGCTTGTGAACCTGCCCCTCTATCGATAGTGGGATTGGGATCTTATTCTTACTGTAGTTACACTTTATCGTTATAAGCTTGTGAACCTGCCCCTCTATCGATAGTGGGATTGTGATCTTATTCTTACTGTAGCTACACTTTACCGTTATAAGCTTGTGAACCTGCCCCTCTATCGATAGTGGGATCATGATCTTGTTTTTGCTGTAGTAGCCTTTCAGTCTCTGCTCAATGCTTTTCAAAATCTTGACTGCCTGTGACAGACCATTATGAAATAGTGAATATCCAAGGGAAAGTACAGAGAATATTTTAATATTAGCTTGATCACCACTTACTCACCTCTTCATTGGTAACCTCGCCTGTGTCTTTACTTTTGGATGGATCTCCCGGCGTGCCCCGCGGCCGGAGCCACTCCATAAGAGGATCATGGATAAATGTGCCCAGAACCCTGAATACAAGCACATGGTTGCTGGTTAGCTAGACAAATGAAGACGAACTCACCCACCACAGCAAAACAGTGTTTTGAGCGAGCACACCGCCTGCTTCAGATTGCGTGATGCAATAGCTTAATGGTGCAGTCATAGTCTCCAAGCTAGAGGACCATGGTTCGTGCCAAGGTCAGAACAACTTTTGGGACTCTTTTGGGTGTAAAAACCTGCCTCTCTACACTTGGGACTGTCAAGCGGTCCTCTTCTCGGATAAAAACATTAAGCCAATGTTCCCGTCTCTCACTGCACTTTAACTTAGGGGAAGTAAAAGGGCCAAAGTGGACGCTAGTCTGTTGTACCATTTTCACTGAAAGTGGTTACAGACTAACAGGCACTCATAAATGTAAACTGAGTCGAGTAGAGTCAGTAACTAGCCTGCTTGCAGACGTTTACCCGGTGTTTTTTTTTTGCTATTTTTTCTAGTTATTTTCGCTATGCGTTAAGTCGTGGTCGCCATTTTGTTTTTGGCCGCGCTAGCTTGGCGCGAGTGACAAGCTTTCGCGCGGCCAGAACAAAACAAGATGGCGGCCACGACTCGGCGCATAGCGAAAACACCGAGAAAACATAGCAAAAAAACAAAAAAACAAAAAAACAAAAAAAAAAACACCGGGTAAACGCCTGCAAGCAGGCTAAGTCAGTAACTAAAAGACTGACAACCAATATCAGTTGCATGTGGAGCACTCCATATGATGTTAATTTGCGGTATACGAATACTAAACATTCCATACGTACGTTAGTAATGAGTCACACTGGCTTCTCATCAATCGGAGCGTGACCTCGCATGATCGTCGGTACACTCCCTCATATCCCAGCAACCCCTGCGAACAGAAACGTCGCTCGTATTACTCGAAAAAGTACTGCACTTAGAACACAATAGTTCTCAAAAGTGACAGAGTCGAAAAAGTGCCAACAGGCATTAATGAATAAGAAACTTAGGCAGCGATATAAAGTTATCGAAGGCTGCTCTTAGAAAGGTGAAACAATATTTTATTGATTATTTTTTAATGAAGCTTGTTTCGCAAAATCGCCCAATGTAAACTACCCTGGTCCCAGAGCCTCGAACGTCTCTCTATTTAGTGGCCAGCGGTCAGCGGCTAGCGAGGTATGCGCTGGCCACTAAATGGAGAGACGTTCGAGGCTCTGGAACCAGGGTACATGTATACGGATTCAAGAGAATGTCGGATCCCGAATCCCGAGACGTGAATTCGCGAGAGAGTCTGTGTGAGCTAAACCGTTTTGTAACCAAAACATTTTTCTCCCTGATACTGCCATTAGGTGAATTCCCCTCTAAGCAAAAAGCTAGTTTCGCTCCTGATAAATACCAAGACATGGCGAAAGCGATATAGATATAAAATTATTTTGTTTTCATAGGTTTCCATTTTTAACCAATTTTGGACAATAACAAAAAAATTGTGCTTACCATGGCATCAACCAGACAATAACTGAAAACAGGGTGCTTACCATGGCATCAACCAGACAATAACGGGGAATAGGGTGCTTACCATGGCATCAACCGGACAATAACGGGAAACAGGGTGCTTACCATGGCATCAACCAGACAATAACGGAAAATGGTGTGCTTACCATGGCATCAACCGGACAATAGTGGAAAGCAAGGTGCTTACCATGGCATCAACCAGACAATAACGGAAAACAGGGTGCTTACCATGGCATCAACCAGACAATAACGGAAAATGGTGTGCTTACCATGGCATCAACCGGACAATAACGGGAAACAGGGTGCCTACCATGGCATCAACCGGACAATAACGGAAAATGGTGTGCTTACCATGGCATCAACTGGACAATAACGGGAAACAGGGTGCTTACCATGGCATCAACCAGACAATAACGGGAAACAGGGTGCTTACCATGGCATCAACCAGACAATAATGGGAAACAGGGTGCTTACCATGGCATCAACCAGACAATAACGGGAAATGGTGTGCTTACCATGGCATCAACCAGACAATAACAGGAAACAGGGTGCTTACCATGGCATCAACCAGACAATAACGGAAAATGATGTGCTTACCATGGCATCAACCGGACAATAATGGAAAGCAAGGTGCTTACCATGGCATCAACCAAACAATAACGGAAGACAGGGTGCTTACCATGGCATCAACCAGATTATGCGTGAGACGAAATGGGACTCTCTCAGGACAGTCAAACGTTTCACCCTGAAACACACCGATTACGAAAAAATGGCAACATCGTAATAACAGGCATCCACTACATACACCATATTATTAATATTAATAATTAAAATTAATTGATTAATATATAATTAATAATCTATCACCAAAATTGTCGCCATAATAACTACCACTCACAGTCATTAGCATCTCCTTTGTAATCAGCATTATCCACCATCACCATTGTCATCAGCATCATCCACCATCACCCTAGTCAACAGCATCATCCACCATCAACCTCATCATCAGCATCATCCAACACCACCCTCGTCATCAGCATCATCCAACATCACCCTTGTCATCGGCACTATCTACCATCACCATTTTCATTAGTATAATCCACCATCAATCTTGGAACGACAGTAGATGTGGATGGATCATACTTTCATATCACCAAAACTATCACCACTGTGGCTACTACGATAACAATCGTCACCACTCAGAACCATCACCCTCACAAGCACTGTACCTTGTTAAAGAGGCAGTTGAGGTCTACATGGACACACTCGCCATTGGTGGAATCAAAGAGGATGTTTTCACCATGCCTGTCGCCCAACCCCAGGATGTACCCCACCATGGACATGACGGCGGTGGTGCGACAGTACGCCAGGCGACTCTCATACCTGACCAAGACATGAAGGCACGCGATCAGACCGGGAGGGTACTCCTTATGAAAACTGGGGGGGGGGTACTCCAACGAAAACTAGGGCTTAAAGTGCTCTTGTCAGTCCAAACCTTTGTTATTGTTTTGATTTAATACTGGAAGCCACACAATGTACGGAAATTTCGAAATAACCATAACCAAGTTTGATACAATTTTGATACTTTATTTATCAAATTTAATAGAAAATATCGCATTCGCTTCCCCAAATCCGCCGATGGAAATGGATGCTTGATCGCACTTGGTTCTTTGCTAGGATGACAAAATGGCTGCTGACAGAGGCTGCTGAACACCAGAGGGGCATTCACTCAGATTAACTGAATTAATTGTAGAAAAGCCCTACACGTAATCGAGTTCCTCTGAATTGTGGAGCAGAAGCTTGTAGAATGTCTAACAACCTCTCCCATGTTATATATATTTTTTGAAAATATAACGGTCTATTTGCATGAATAAGGTCTAATACTTATTTAGAATATTCTATTACTGATTATTGAATTAGTCGTGGAATCAGCAGATGGAACTGGCAGCTTTGAGTAATTCTGTCTTGTACTGTATAGTGTAACATGGTGGGGTGATCGGACTAGGACGTATCTTAGGATAGATTGTGTCACACGTTTTCCCACGCACAACCTTAGACACCACATCAATACTGTACTTCAACAGTACACAATTCTTAGGTGATGGAATCATCTTTTAATTAGTTTACACAAGTAATAACATGATCACCTCGGATCTTTTTGTTTTCTGAGGGACGATTACTAGCGAAATTCCATCGAATAGATTGTTCTGAATTTCCCTCATGAATTAATAATGAGGGAGCTATAGTTTCTAAATTTCCCTCATGCATTTTAATGAGGGAAATTTAGAAAAAGACAAAAGAATTTTTTGTCTTCTAAATTTCACCCTACATCAGTGCATGAGAAAAATTTAGAACCAAGATGCTTGTCTTTTAGTTTCCACCAGAGAAACAAATAGAACGCAGCTTCCTGATTAAAGCAGGGATTGACCCTGCGCCAAGAGAGCAGAGTATTTCATCTCGTGATACCTAAACAAAGTTAGACTAGATCCATGTGGGATATGATTTTGATTGCTATACGCATGCGTGCTAATGATGTCAAAGAACTAAACTGTCGATATGTAGGCAACTATGTAAATCAACTATGATTTGATAATTGTTCTTGAAAATGTGTGGTCTCTAGAAGGATAAAAAGAACAATGCGTATGCAATGCCCTGATCCATTGAACCGTGTCGCTCATCCAACCTAATATTACTCGTAGTCGCGATTTTATTTCCTCCGGTGATCATGGTATTACAAAGTTATAGCATGGCATCTCGGGGAATTTAGTGATTAAATGTCCCCTCAACCCCGGGATGACTAGTTTAAGTCTCTCCGACTGTGGCGTCGGGACTTCAACTAATCATCCCTCGGTTGCGGGGGCATTTAATCTCTAGATTCCCCTCGTGCGATGCTATAACTTATAATAATTGCTCAAGCTATAACATCCGCTTACCAAGAGGTTGGGTTTTGGAAGGCCTTCAGGAACCATTCTCCAAAGACTGGAGGATGCCTATGAATCGATCATGACAGGACAATGGTTCAAATAAGCACATTTCACATCAAATAAGGCATCGAAATCCTTAGAAGGTAAATGCAAACAAAGTATAAAATGCAACTTTTGAAATTCTCATGCGACTTTCGTGTTCCATTGAAGTTAGTAATTTTCGTCCAAGCGTTCATAAACAGCGAGGATGGTCAATGAAAAATGCACTAAAAAAGCCAAAATTTGGGAAAAATGTATTTTTTCCTAACGGTGTTAGTATTTTGAATATGGAAAATTATTAGGAAATGCAACAAACCGATGGCACAAAATAGTGCCTTCATTAACATCTCGTGCACATGTGCAGGTTTTTCCACCATGCCTATAACCTTCAAAGTGCGATTTAAAAAAAGATTCCATAAAACCCCCACGAGGGAACATTCCAGTGGGTTGGGAAAGCTTTCTTCAGCGCTGAATTTCACAGGCGTATTTCGGCATATTTAAAGAAATGGAACTTCCAGGTTTTTTTAGGGGTGAGTGTTGAAATGTGAGGGGTTAGGGGAGGGACTTGAGAACCTTTCTTGAATCACACAATAAAACTCTTAAATAACAAATATAAAAATCAAGTGGCCAATATAACCAGCCGAGTTCATACCTTGGAAGAAACTCCTGCGTGAAGACTCGGACCTTGGCCCTGACATGTTATAAACAGAGATCAAATATGGCTCCTGGAGGTTTACAACCAAAATATGCCGCGCCACGATTTCTGATAATCACTTCATTTATTCCACCCTACCCCCTCCCTTGGTTCTCAGCCTTTACTATTAGTCATTTTTTACTTGGTCCATGATTGGGCTAACCTTTGCCGCCCTCAATCTTCAACTGTTACACTTCACAGTGGAATGGGGCGTTTTCTAGCGAGACTTGGGCATTTTGGCGTTTGTTCACAGCCGGTTTGCAGTTCTTTGAAACGGTTTAACCGCATTTCAAGTCCTTTAAACAGCAAGTTGACCTTTATGCATTTGTAAAAAGGACAAAAAGTTTCAAGACGACTGCAAACTAACTCCTTTCTGCCAAAGCCCAACCAGAGACCTCCTCACTCGCCCATACTCTTTTTTCGAGATCACCAGGTCTCGAGGTCACTACATGATTTTTCCTGCTTTATCTTTACCTCTCTGCATCTCGCTCTCCATTATATCCCTCTCTCCCCTCCAGGGGTCGCTAATTATCCCCTACCCTCCAGCAGTTACTGTACTTCCCCCGCCTCTCCCCTCTTTCCAGCAGTCTCTTATTACCTCGCCCATCCCTCCCATTCAGCAATCACTTCTCACCCCCTCCCCTCCGGTAGTCACTACATACCCCCACCCCTCCCCTCCAGCAGTCACTACTTACCCCCTCCCCTCCAGCAGTCACTACATACCCCCACCCCTCCCCTCCAGCAGTCACTACTTACCCCTTACCCTCCGACTGTCACTACTTACCCCCACCCCTCCGGTAGTCACTACATACCCCTACCCCTCCCCTCCAGCAGTCACTACTTACCCCCACCCCTCCTGTAGTCACTGCATACCCCCACCCCTCCCTTTCAGCAGTCACTACATACCCCCACCCCTCCCCTCCAGCAGTCACTACTTACCCCCACCCCTCCCCTCCAGCAGTCACTACATACCCCCACCCCTCCCCTCCAGCAGTCACTACATACCCCCACCCCTCCCCTCCAGCAGTCACTACTTACCCCTTACCCTCCGGCTGTCACTACTTACCCCCTCCCCTCCGGTAGTCACTACATACCCCCACCCCTCCCCTCCAGCAGTCACTACTTACCCCCACCCCTCCCCTCCAGCAGTCACTACATACCCCCACCCCTCCCCTCCAGCAGTCACTACTTACCCCACCCCTCCCCTCCAGCAGTCACTACATACCCCCACCCCTCCCCTCCAGCAGTCACTACTTACCCCTTACCCTCCGGCTGTCACTACTTACCCCCTCCCCTCCGGTAGTCACTACATACCCCCACCCCTCCCCTCCAGCAGTCACTACTTACCCCTTACCCTCCGGTAGTCATTACAAACCCCCACCCCTCCCCTCCAGCAGTCACTACTTACCCCTTACCCTCCGGTAGTCACTACATACCCCCACCCCTCCCCTCCAGCAGTCACTACTTACCCCTTACCCTCTGGTAGTCATTACAAACCCCCTCCCCTCCGGTAGTCACTACCTATCCAGGCCCATCCCCTCCGCAGCAGTCACTACTTACCCCTCACATCTGGCAGTCACTACATACCCACTCCCTCCCTCCCTTCCGCAGTCACTACCTATCCTCACCCCTCCCCTCCAGCACTCATTTTTTACCCCCTACCCTCCGGTAGACACTACCTATCCCAGCCCATCCCCTCCCCAGCAGTCACTACTTACCCCCTCACATTTGGCAGTCACTACATACCCACTCCCTCCCCCATTCGGCAGTCACTTCCTATCCTCACCCCTCCCCTCCAGCACTCATTTTTTACCCCCTCCCCTCCGGTAGACACTCAGCAGTCACTACTTACCCCCTCACATCTGGCAGTCACTACTTACCCCCACCCCTCCCCCATTCGGCAGTCACTTCCTATCCTCACCCCTCCCCCATTCTGCAGTCTTTAAAAGGCTCCTCCCCTTCACCACTTACTCCACAGATTTTCCTGCTCGATCCATGATCTTCTTCAGTTCAGAGCCTTTGGTATACATGTCCTTCTCCCTAGGGGGAATAAAGCAAAGGGATAATAATGCCTTTAGCAGGATGCCCGGCTTCTTGCCTCAAGGTAAATGCACCTAGGAAACCCGGGTGGCCTAGTGTGTTGACCTATTGCTTGGCTCTTGAATCAGGGTTATCACAGATCATGCCTTGCAAGAAAATGGTGTTTGCTGGACCGTCCATTAAGCCCCAGCGCAAGCGTTAGGTAAAGACACACATCCCGCTAAAACCACAGGCAAACCATATTCACAATCATTTGGTCAAGTCACATTTCCCTCTAAAAACGCAGGCAAACCATGTAAACAGTAAACAATCATTTGGTCAAGTCTCTCTTCCCGATAAAACTACAGGCAAACCATATTCACAATCGTTTTGTCAAGTCACATTTTCCCCCTTAAACTACAGGCAAACCATATCCACATTCGTTTTGTCAAGTCACATTTTTCCGCTTATATTATGTCTATTTATGACAGTTTGCCGCCAAATACACAAGAACGCCTTCCTTCTCACTTGTAGATTTTGTTCAGAATGTTCCTCAGGCCGTGCGTATTCTTCACCCATTCAATCAAACCGCATTCCTCGTTTAGAGGTATAACAGCCTGTATAAAAAGACATTAGTTTAACAGAGGTTCACCAAAATCTGGTAAAACCTTTAAAAGAAAAGCCGTCAACAACGCAGTGTTTTTAACGATATTTCGGCAGGCAGGGGGGGGGGGGGGGAGAGGTGGGGGAAGGTGGGGCGCCTGAGAGGTGAGAGGGCAGGCCTAGAATCTCCTAGTATCCCAGGGTAACTCACATATGTTCGAACATGTAGCTGTCTTCGCCGAGATTCAGGATCCTTCATCAAGCACTTTAAATAAGCAGAACTCAATTCAAAACAGAGAAGTAAAATGGCATGTATACCTTGTATAAAAACATGTATACCTTGTAGAATAACATGTATACCTTGTAGAATAACATGTATACCTTGTAGAATAACATGTATACCTTGTAGAATAACATGTATACCTTGTAGAATAACATGTATACCTTGTAGAATAACATGTATACCTTGTAGAATAACATGTATACCTTGTAGAATAACATGTATACCTTGTAGAATAACATGTATACCTTGTAGAATAACATGTATACCTTGTAGAATAACATGTATACCTTGTAGAATAACATGTATACCTTGTAGAATAACATGTATACCTTGTAGAATAACATGTATACCTTGTAGAATAACATGTATACCTTGTAGAATAACATGTATACCTTGTAGAATAACATGTATACCTTGTAGAATAACATGTATACCTTGTAGAATAACATGTATACCTTGTATAATAACATGTATACCTTGTAGAATAACATGTATACCTTGTAGATAAACATGTATACCTTGTAGAATAACATGTATACATTGTAGAATAACATGTATACCTTGTAGAATAACATGTATACCTTGTAGAATAACATGTATACCTTGTAGAATAACATGTATACCTTGTATAATAACATGTATACCTTGTAGAATAACATGTATACCTTGTAGATAAACATGTATACCATGTAGATAAACATGTATACCTTGTATAATAACATGTATACCTTGTATAATAACATGTATACCTTGTAGAATGACATGTATACCTAGTTGATAAACATGTATACCTTGTTGATGAAAACATGTATACCTTGTTGATAAACATGTAAACCTCGTAGATAAACATGTATACCTTGTTAATAAGGGCGTTGAACTCCATGGTGCGACAGTCCTTTCGAAGATCATCCTGTAAGAAGATATGGAACATGAGTCACAGTTAAAGCCGCATTGTCACCAGTTTACTTCCGGTCGATTACGTAACAATCTCCGATGATTTTAATGGGAAAAGCGAAAAATACCAAAAAAATGTGAAAGCTGTGTGCATATTGGAAGTTTCTTTGAGGATGTGGTTGATAATTTAGAGCGGATCGCGGATGTTAAATAGCGCGGATTCTAATAGATTTTTTTGTCTCTTAACGGTGAGGTCAGGTACTTCCGTCAGCCCTTCGAAAGTACATGAATAATTAAAGTAGGGGAAGAATTCTCACGGCAAGGGGCGTGGTTCACCTTGGGTTTACACATCATGATATAGGAGTTCCCATCACTTCCGAGGATCGTGATCTTCTTTGGCCTCTGCAAAGATGCCAAAACCTCGACCTGGAATGAAGAGGAATCCAACACATTACACAAAACCTACACAGTGACATGGCTGTTTGTACAGTCAACTCGCATTGTTTTCGACAGTATCGGCACGGTAAATTTGTGTCCATAAAAGCGAGAGACTGTAGAACAGGATTTACTTTACACTCATTTTCTCATTTTTACATGGCATTCTGGAGAAATGTGGTGTTCTTGTAGGCTATAAGGAATGGACTTTTCTTCTTGCTAACCAGAATTCCAAGCGCAAGAAGAGCCCAGGAATAGACTAAATGCTGATTTAGACAGCATGGTTTAGTCTTTTGTGACTTGAGTGCGACACCTCTACAACTCAAGCCGTAGACTGTAAATCCGCCAACAACTCCGTTACAGTGCTCGAGTTCGAACGTCGTAGTGTGTAATTCAGGGTTAAGACATGTCATAGGCAAGTCGCATACGACTAAATCATGGCCTACATCAGGCTTATTGAACCAGGGACATAGTTACCGTGTCATCGAAGCCGGCTATGCATGGAAGCGAGTCCAGGAAGGGGTTATGGTCCATGTGGTTTCCTGGTCCTGAGGGGAGAGTGACCGTCATGGAGGACTGTAGCGGGACGATAATCTGGCTGAAATTCCTAAAAACCAAAGGTAATCTTTAATTAATTATTTTTTTCTTCGCAAAATTTTACACAAGTAGTTATAAAATGCATAGCTTATCGCAACGAATTATAGAGAGTGGAATGACCTTTTTTTGGCCCATTCAACAATCATTGAAAGTGCTAAGGCTTTTCTCCAATCAAACCAAGATTTTCGTAGGAATGCACTTTTTTGCGAAAGCGTATGAGTGTAACAGGCTATTTCCTGATGGGGGAGACTCTGATAAAAACGGTCGGGGGTGTAAGTCGGCATAAACAATCTTTCCTCTAAGGGACAGCACTTTGGGCGTGGTCAACAAAAATTTTCACCCCTAAGAGATAGCTAATTGGGTGGGGTCAAAGAAATTTGACCACACCAAAAGAATCGTGAAAAACCGTTAAACACCCCCGAAAGAATAGAAGTTTATACCCTTTAGGTAATAGAATCAAAAAATTCCTTCAACACCCCCTAAGGAATAGCAATTGGTCGAAATTTTATACCCTAAAATATAATACGATCATCCCCATCTACTTTTCTGGAGAGTCTGGGGGGCTATCCTTTTGGTGAGTCTTTCAGGCGGACCTTTTTCATGAAAAAATTCCCGAGTGTTTGCATTGTTCTATTCAAAGATCTCACATGAAACTTGTCTCAAACCGAGGCTCACACAGTACTTAGTCCGTCTGTACAGCCGAAACAGTGGGATTCCAAATAGTGCTATTAGCCAGAGGATAAGTCTAGCATCTCTTCACTGTTGTTCTGGGAAATCTCTGCCTATGGATTAGCTATCGCTGGGTGGTTGATCGGCTTTGTTTACCCGTCAGAGACATGCCTTTTGGCCAGAGGATAAGTCTAGCATCTCTTCATTGATGTTTTGGGTTAACTCTGCTTATAGATTAGCTATCGCTGGGTGGTTGATCGGCCTTGGTTTACCCGTCAGAGACATGCCTTTTGGCCAGAGGATAAGTCTAGCATCTCTTCATTGATGTTTTGGGTTAACTATGCTTATAGATTAGCTATCGCTGGGTGGTTGATCGGCTTTGTTTACCCGTCCGAGACATGCCTTTTGGCCAGAGGGTAAGTCTAGCATCTCTTCATTGATGTTTTGGGTTAACTCTGCTTATAGATTAGCTATCGCTGGGTGGTTGATCGGCTTTGTTTACCCGTCCGAGACATGCCTTTTGGCCAGAGGATAAGTCTAGCATCTCTTCATTGATGTTTTGGGTTAACTCTGCTTATAGATTAGCTATCGCTGGGTGGTTGATCGGCTTTGTTTACCCGTCCGAGACATGCCTTTTGGCCAGAGGACAAGTCTAGCATCCTCAATTGATGTTTTGGGTTAACTCTGCTTATAGATTAGCTATCGCTTGCGGGTTGGCTGTGCTTACCCGTCGGAGACAAGCCTTTTGAGTACCGCAAAGTCATGTGACATGCTCAGCTTGTTGTCCCGGGACAAATTCTTGTTGAAATCCTTGTTGCAAACTTCCAGTAGGCGATCTGCAAGCCGCGTGGCGTCCTTCAAGCACACAAAAGAAAGGCAGGAATAAAACTTTTGATTGTATGGCATGGATTACTGGAAAGTTTTAATAGAAGTACTTGACAGTTGCAGAAAGGAAATGTAACTAAATGTTTACTTTAACAAATAGGAACCAATTTCAACAGTTTAAGAGCTCTTTCAAATAGCGCTGAAAGATTCGTTAATTCAACTTGCGCGAGGTTATGGAAAAAGGAGCTAAACGAACTACCCGGTTTAGTAAGAAAACATCGGTTTTATTTCCAAAATTATTTTCGTGGTGCTTACAAGGTCCGGCCTATTAGCGGAAAAAGACACTTAGTTTGTTATACTTTTATTATCATTGCACAAGTGAAAGAAGCGGTACATTGAAGTTGATATGCTTTTGTCTTGCGGTTGGTAAAACTACTGTATAACGAGCATAAACAGGACTGGTTGGAATCTAGTAAAGTTAAAAAATATATATAAAAAAACGAGAAAATTTCGAAGCGGGTGGGTGGATCAAGGGAAAAACTCGGGGAAATAAAAGGAAAATCAAATAAAAGTTGCTGGTCAACATTTTCGTGCCACGTCGTCAATAATCTGCGTCTCGCATCTGGCGTCCCTTATGCTATTGTTGTCGCCATTTTATATGGGAGTATCTCTATAATGTGAGTATCCCGTGAGCACAGTAGGCCTAATGTATTACCTCGATGAACTTGCCGATTGTTGATGATTGCTTCCTGCAAATAAGAGGCAAAAAACATCAAGTGACAATAATCAAGGCAATTCGCGGTTCCTTTTTATCTTGAACGAAAAGCCTTTTGTAAGAGTCATTTTCCTAGTGAAGGGAGGCTAGATACTGAAACTTGCTTGCTTTGATTTGTAAAGCCATGGGCTAGGTCTACATTACGATTTTAAAGCCGAAAACGACTAGCAAAATTTATTTGAGTCACAACACGGCCTACTTGTTCATGTAGCCTATAATGTGACGTCATCCCCCGTATCCTATAATCGAAATCGCAACTTTAGCTTCCTTACCTGGCCTTGAAGAAGATGTTATGGCAACGCTTCGATCGAGTGGGGAAAGATGACTGTGGAATAAAAATGGCGATTTTATTGCAGTTGACATTCTTGCTGCTGTTGTTGTTGTTGTCATCATCATGTTTGTTGTTAATGCTGTTCTAGTTGCTGCTGTTGTCATCATCACGTTTGTTGTTAATGCTGTTCTAGTTGCTGTTGTTGTCATCATCATGTTTGTTGTTAATGCTGTTCTAGTTGTTGTTGTTGTCATCATCATGTTTGTTGTTAATGCTGTTCTAGTTGCTGCTGTTGTCATCATCATGTTTGTTGTTAATGCTGTTCTAGTTGTTGTTGTTGTCATCATCATGTTTGTTGTTAATGCTGTTCTAGTTGTTGTTGTTGTCATCATCATGTTTGTTGTTAATGCTGTTCTAGTTGTTGTTGTTGTCATCATCATGTTTGTTGTTAATGCTGTTCTAGTTGTTGTTGTTGTCATCATCATGTTTGTTATTAATGCTGTTCTAGTTGTTGTTGTTGTCATCATCATGTTTGTTGTTAATGCTGTTCTAGTTGTTGTTGTTGTCATCATCATGTTTGTTGTTAATGCTGTTCTAGTTGTTGTTGTTGTCATCATCATGTTTGTTGTTAATGCTGTTCTAGTTGTTGTTGTTGTCATCATCACGTTTGTTGTTAATGCTGTTCTAGTTGCTGTTGTTGTCATCATCATGTTTGTTGTTAATGTTGTTCTAGTTGTTGTTGTTGTCATCATCATGTTTGTTGTTAATGCTGTTCTAGTTGTTGTTGTTGTCATCATCATGTTTGTTGTTAATGCTGTTCTAGTTGTTGTTGTTGTCATCATCATGTTTGTTGTTAATGCTGTTCTAGTTGTTGTTGTTGTCATCATCATGTTTGTTGTTAATGCTGTTCTAGTTGTTGTTGTTGTCATCATCACGTTTGTTGTTAATGCTGTTCTAGTTGTTGTTGTTGTTGTCATCATCACGTTTGTTGTTAATGCTGTTCTAGTTGTTGTTGTTGTCATCATCATGTTTGTTGTTAATGCTGTTCTAGTTGTTGTAGACGTAAATTACATAAATGAGCACGCTAAATCTCCATCACCATGTTCGTAAAAGCGTATAGTTGTTGTCGCTGTTCTGGTTGTTTACGTAAATTACAAAAAAAAAATACAAAAATTCTAAAGGTTGGTTCTCAATTGGACGTAAGCGCAAGCGCAGCGCACTTAATTTCCCGATTCTCACTGGAACACGAGCGTAAACACAAGCGCAAGAGAATGCGCTTGATTTTCATGCGCCTGCGCCTGTGTTTGACCGATCCTCACTTGTGTTGCGAGAAATTACCCGATTTCGGCACTTTTCCGTAACGAAAGTGCAACCTGTTGACTACGTGATCTGATCGGCCAATGAGAAAAGATCCAGCCAAGCAGGGATTATATAAATAAAAAGACAACGTAAAGAAACCTTTGAGACGGCCATCATCATCCACACAGCTTGGTTAGGGTAAGCCAGGAGAAGTCGCGCCAGAATCACCTAAAGACAGAGAAACATGGGCGATTAAAGAAGGCATATCACGCCGCCATTTTATGCACCCTCCCAATATCGACTCGCTCAAAGAATCCATCTCCTTCGACTTATTCAAGAAAGTGACAGAGATACTTTCAATAAAATATAGTTAATAAGGTATTGAACTAAGTGGGTGGGTATTTTGTATTTTTTTTTTCTTAAAAAAACCGACATATTTTCAATGAAACAATAGTAAAGGAGTTATTGATCGGCATTCTTTAAAAACAATCCACTTTACAGCACGATTTAATCGCGTACGACTCTCAGCCCTTAATTACACACTACGACTTTAGGGTCGAGCATCGTAGCGGAGTCATGGCTGATTTACACTCTACGACTCAAGTTGTAGAGGTGTCGCGGACAAATTCAGCTAAATCTTAATCGGCATTTATAGGCCAACATTTGCGTCGCTCTCTAACAAGAGTCCCGGGACAAATCCTGGTTCCGAAAGAGTTGGGTAAATTGTTTTTCACATGTTTAAAAAACCTCTGTCAGCCGCCATTTTGTCATCCTAGCAAAGTACCAAGTGCGAAAAAGCTCCATTTCCATCCGGGGATTTGGGGAAAACAATGCGATATTTTCGATTGGATTTGGTATCAAACTTTGTTTTTAGATGGTTATTTCGATATTTTAGCACTATATGTGACTTCTAATATTAAATCAAAACAATAACAAAGGTGTGAATGACAAGGGCACCTCAAAGGACTTTTTTCCTGTTCTTTGTTTATTTTTCCTCCCTTCCTAAACACAAATAATTATGTTGTGTTTCGTGTGTGATGTGTTCCAATTACCACAGGTCGAACTCTATCTAGAAAACGGCCCATTCAACGTTCCCTCTGCAAGGTTTGGAATAACTAGAACAATAACAGACAAGCCGTAGAATCACTAGGTATCATAACTAGAAAAACTACATACAAGCTGTAAAATAACCAGGTAGTTTGACTAGAAAGTCTACAGACTAGCTGCATAATAACTAGGTAGTATGAATTTGAATATCATAGACTAGCTGTAGAATGTAGCTGTAGAATTGGCCTGGCTGAATCAGGTATGTCTGTGAAAACAGAGTAGTTTCGCTAACATTTCTAGCATCAGCCCTTCGTCAGGACAAAAGCTAAAAAGAGGTTAATTCGCGTTTCAGATTTTCATACCTCGAGTTGTTCCACGACCTTCTGGTTCGGATGACAGATTCTTGAGATAAGTAGAGAGAAGGCAGTCAGGAATTGGTACGCCGGAAGTCTCTCCGTCAGCTCGGCCATTGTCTGAGTAAATGGAATAGCGCGAATTAACATTGCAACATTCTTAATATTGTCTCCAAATTTGCTGCTGAACTTATCAAAGCTGTAATACACAGGAAGCCTTAGGTATTGGGAATAAAGTTCTTATGCTGAATCCAACTTTATGCTTGATATCATAACTAATGATAAACTACTAATTATTGCTTGTCGTGCTTTTATATCGACCTCAGACCTTTATCAAATAGAAATTAACTCTGAGAATCTATGGGACAAAATTCAGCCGGTTCTGGTTTGGTTTCAGACAATTTATCTATCATTTATCTCAAACACATGATGCATCGCAGGCCACGATACATGGGTTTTCTGATCGTTCCCTTTCTTGAAATAGCAGTGTACTTCTTACAGTGTGACGCGCGCTACCGTTGCCACTTGGCTACTTTTGTGAAGTAAGCCAATAAGGATGCGAGAAACGTGCATCTGATACGACGCGCGCTACCGTGGCCATCTTCACAGTTTTGTGAAGTAAGCCAATAAGGATGCGAGAAACGTGCTATCTGATACGACGCGCGCTACCGTGGCCATCTTCACAGTTTTGTGAAGTAAGCCAATAAGGATGCGAGAAACGTGCTATCTGATACGACGCGCGCTACCGTGGCCATCTTCACAGTTTTGTGAAGTAAGCCAATAAGGATGCGAGAAACGTGCTATCTGATACGACGCGCGCTACCGTGGCCACCTTGACAGTTTTGTTAAGTCAAAAACGATGCAAGACACGTACTATCTGATACGATGTGCGCTACTGTGACAACTTGACAGCGGTTTGTAAAGTAAGCCAATAAAGATGCGAGAGTCGTGTTGGCCACGGTAGCTCGCGTCGCGCTATAAATGGTCCAATAGCAGCTCGCCTATTAAACAGGGCAACACAGGTTGTGCCACTAATCTATTGTCCTACCTTGTTAAGGTCTGCCAGCGTTTTGGCAGCAGCTTTATTGCCTCGACCTAGAATGAGATTCTTTTTTAATAAAGAACTTAAGCTAAGGCCTTGACCCCACGTATATCTGTGTCCGTTTGAAAGTGCAACATTTTTGTAATGCTGAGAGGAATCAGGTTGGAAATACATACAGTAGGAGCCTTTACCTTGAGTCCCATGACGCATAAAAAAAACAAAGATACTTCGCACATGATTTTAATGAAACTATGTGCATAAACTTTTTCAATCCAGTCTGATTACTCAAACCCCTGATATCTCGAGCTTGTTTTGTTTCCTTTTAAAGTTTGTGATAGCGGGGTTTCTGTTAGGTCATGGTTTATTTATTTCTTCTTCACATGCCGCGCTGTCCATGATAATGAGGTGCTGTAGTTTACCTTGGTCAGGGACCTTGGCACCAAAGTCAAGCCAGAGGGTCAGTAGTCGAGGCATGGACTGGTAGATGAACTTATTGCCGTTCTGAAGGGATTTCCCGTAATGCTTGATAACAAACGGCACAAAATCCCTACAAAAAGAACAGTAAAACTAAGCCCTTAGCACCAAAACAGCCCCAAAATGCCCCCAAAATCTAAAATAGCAATCCTAGGATCAAAATCACTTCATATGGGGGTAAACTACATATAACATTAACTATATAGTACTTTGACCGCCCTAAATGGTCCATCTATTCCCACGGGATCCAGAAAAATAATAGAAAACTACTGGAAAAGGGCATCAAGTGTCCAAAATTTCAAACCATCTTCCCTAAAACTGCCCTAAACCGTCGCTGTGTAGTGTTGGTCTGTCTATCACTTTCAAGGCGAACAAAGGAGTTTGTACCCCCTTGACCACCCATGTGTGCTACTCACGTTCCGGTTAGCTTGCTGCTCTTTTCGTCGCCCTCGGAAAACACGTTCATCAGGCGGTCATAGTATTTGGCCATGTAGAAGTGACCATTCTCCCAGTCAATACGCAGCTCCGTTACCTCCTGGAAAACGAGGGAAAAACTCAGGCATTGATGACCGGCCAGAAGGATGGACTTTTTTCATGAAAGGGGCCGCCCTGAGCCTGCGTTGATTTTGGAAAGGAAAGCCGTGTCATTAAGCTTTTGCCTCACTCTCTGATATTATGGAAACAGATAGGTACAGACAGATAGGTACAGACGGGTAGGAACAGACAGATAGGGACAGACAGATAGGAACAGACGGGTAGGGACAGGCAGATAGGAACAGGCATGCAGGTTCAAACAGGGACAGAGAGATAGAAAGAAAGACAGGAACAGACTGGCAGGGTCAGAGATGGACAGAGAGACAGAGAGACGGGAACAGAAAGACGGACATGGTCATAGAAGGAAGAAAAACAGACACCAATAGAATTATAGGACAGACTTACTCTAAACTTCTTGATGATAGGATTTGGTTCATAGTGCGCGGTCTCATTCATCCAGCGCGCCTCAAGGAGTTGGGCCTGTCGAGCATGTGGAGTAGTCAGTGATGGCTTTAAAGAATGTCGATCAGCTACCCTTTGTATTGTTTAGATATTCCCCTCTTTGCCCTGTTACAACCCCACCTTTATTAGGATGACCCTCTCCGCCCTATTACAGACCACTTAACCTTTGTGCTAGGATGACACGTGTTACAGCCCCAGCTTTGCTAGGATTACCCTATACGCCATAATACAGCCCCAGCTTTGCTAGGATTACCCTATACGCCATAATACAGCCCCAGCTTTGCTAGGATTACCCTATACGCCATAATACAGCCCCAGCTTTGCTAAGATGACCCTCTCCACCCTATTACAGCCCCACCTTTGCTAGGATGACCCTCTCCACCCTATTACAGCCCCACCTTTGCTAGGATGACCCTCTCCACCCTATTACAGCCCCACCTTTGCTAGGATGACCCTCTCCACCCTATTGCAGCCCCACCTTTGCTAGGATGACCCTCTCCACCCTATAACAGCCCCACCTTTGCTAGGATGACCCTCTCCACCCTGATACAACCCCAACTTTGCAAGGAGGACCCTCTCCACCCTCATACAGCCCCACCTTTGCTAGGATGACCCTCTCCACCCTGATACAACCCCACCTTTGCTAGGATGACCCTCTCCACCCTGATACAACCCCATCTTTGCTAGGATGACCCTCTCCACCCTCATACAGCCCCACCTTTGCAAGGATGACCCTCTCCACCCTCATACAGCCCCAGCTTTGCTAAGATGACCCTCTCCACCCTATTACAGCCCCAGCTTTGCAAGGATGACCCTCTCCACCCTCATACAGCCCCACCTTTGCTAAAATGACCCTCTCCACCCTATTACAGCCCCAGCTTTGCAAGGATGACCCTCTCCACCCTCATACAGCCCCACCTTTGCTAAGATGACCCTCTCCACCCTATTACAGCCCCACCTTTGCAAGGACGACCCTCTCCACCCTATTACAGCCCCACCTTTGCTAGGACGACCCTCTCCACTCTATTACAGCCCCACCTTTGCTAGGATGACCCTCTCCACCCTATTACAGCCCCACCTTTGCTAGGATGACCCTCTCCACCCTGATACAACCCCACCTTTGCAAGGATGACCCTCTCCACCCTCATACAGCCCCACCTTTGCTAGGATGACCCTCTCCACCCTCATACAGCCCCATCTTTGCTAAGATGACCCTCTCCGCCCTAATACAGCCCCACCTTTGCTAGGACGACCCTCTCCACCCTGATACAACCCCACCTTTGCTAGGGTGACCCTCGCCACCCTGATACAACCCCATCTTTGCTACGATGACCCTCTCCACCCTCATAAAGCCCCACCTTTGCAAGGATGACCCTCTCCACCCTCATACAGCCCCATCTTTGCAAAGATGACCCTCTCCGCCCTAATACAGCCCCACCTTTGCTAGGATGACCGTCTAAACCCTGATACAGCCCCACCTTTGCTAGGATGGCCCTCTCCGCCCTGATACAACCCCACCTTTGCAAGGATTACCCTCTCCACCCTCATACAGCCCCATCTCTGCTAAGATGACCCTCTCCGCCCTCATACAGCCCCATCTCTGCTAAGATGACCCTCTCCACCCTAATACAGCCCCATCTTTGCTAAGATGACCCTCCCCACCCTCATACAGCCCCACCTTTGCTAGGATTACCCTATACGCCCTAATACAGCCCCATCTTTGCTAAGATGACCCTCTCCACCCTAATACAGCCCAACCTTTGCTAGGATGACTCTCTACGCCATAATACAACCCCACCTTTGCTAGGATGACCCTATACGCCATAATACAACCCCACCTTTGCAAAGATGACCCTCTACGCAATAATACAACCCCACCTTTGCTAGGATGACTCTCTACGCCATATTACAACCCCACCTTTGCTAGGATGACCCTCTCCACCCTGATACAACCCCACCTTTGCTAGGATGACTCTCTACGCCATAATACAACCCCACCTTTGCTAAGATGACCCTCTCCGCCCTGATACAACCCCACCTTTGCAAGGATGACTCTCTACGCCATAATACAACCCCACCTTTGCTAGGATGACCCTCTCCACCCTCATACAGCCCCATCTCTGCTAAGATGACCCTCTCCGCCCTAATACAGCCCCATCTTTGCTAAGATGACCCTCTCCGCCCTGATACAGCCCCACCTTTGCTAGGATGACCCTATACGCCATAATACAGCCCCACATTTGCTAGGATGACTCTCTACGCCATAATACAGCCCCACCTTTGCTAGAATGACCCTCTCCACCCTAATACAACCCCATCTTTGCTAGGATGACCCTCTTCGCCATAATACAACGCCACATTTGCAAGGATGACCCTCTCCGCCATAATACAACCCCACATTTGCTAGGATGACCCATTCCGCCCTAATACAACCCCACCTTTGCTAGGATGACCCTCTCCGCCATAATACAACCCCACCTTTGCTAGGATGACTCTCTACGCCATAATACAACCCCACATTTGCTAGGATGACCCACTCCGCCCTAATACAACCCCATCTTTGCTAGGATGACCCACTCCGCCCTAATACAACCCCATCTTTGCTAGGATGACCCTCTCCGCCATAATAAAACTCCACCTTTGCTAGGATGACCCTCTCCGCCGTAATAAAACTCCACCTTTGCTAGGATGACTCTCTACGCCATAATACAACTCCACCTTTGCTAGGATGACTCTCTATGCCATAATACAACTTCACCTTTGCTAGGATGATTCTCTCTGCCCTCTCTTCCTCCGTTTCATTGTTTTTATCTCTCTTATCTTGTCCTGATGCCCAGAGAGCTCTAAAAACAAGCGCATCGTTCAATACATACATATAAAAGACATACAGAGACGAAGGGGTAGAAACTTGGTATATACGACCAGGGACCAGGGATGAGATCTATGTGAAGGGGAGTCGGGACTATTTTCGAAATATTGGAATCATGGCAAATTTCTGGGGAGTTGGGATCATCTATAGGTTGTCGTTTGACAATAGTGTAGCAAAGCATGAATTAGTTTATTTTGGTTATAACACATCATTTTGAATCTTTTCCGAGCTCTCCAAATTTACGTTAAAATCACTGATTTATAGAAGTGTTGGGCCACAATGATAAGACATACCGCACGCCCTTTTGCAGACAAAGAAGAGCTTGATGGGTGTCTCCCTAAAAACATAATAAGAAAGGGGCTCTTTATTAGAGCATTCGGTAGGGGTTCTAGAGGATAAAGTGGAGAGCATTCGGTAGGGGTTCTAGAGGATAAAGTGGAGAGCATTCGGTAGGGGTTCTAGAGGATAAAGTGGAGAGCATTCGGTAGGGGTTCTAGAGGATAAAGTGGGGAGCATTCGGTAGGGGTTCTAGAGGGTAAAGTGGAGAGCATTCGGTAGGGGTTCTAGAGGATAAAGTGGAGAGCATTCGGTAGGGGTTCTAGAGGATAAAGTGGGGAGCATTCGGTAGGGGTTCTAGAGGATAAAGTGGAGAGCATTCGGTAGGGGTTCTAGAGGATAAAGTGGAGAGCATTCGGTAGGGGTTCTAGAGGGTAAAGTGGAGAGCATTCGGTAGGGGTTCTAGAGGGTAAAGTGGAGATACCGAGTTTAAAAGTCTTAAAAAATGACACACCATCTTTGAACAGCAAAAGGTAGAAAAAGAGGAAGTGATTGCGTTACATATCAGGAAATAAAGTGGGAATGGATAGAGCAAAGGTAACAAAAGAGGTAGTGGTTGCGTTACATATCAGGAGAAAGAAGTGGGAATGGATAGAGCAAAGGTGACAAAAGAGGAAGTGATTGCGTTACATATCAGGAGAAAGAAGTGGGAATGGATAGAGCAAAGGTAGCAAAAGAGGTAGTGGTTGCGTTACATATCAGGAGAAAGAAGTGGGAATGGATAGAGCAAAGGTAGCAAAAGAGGTAGTGGTTGCGTCACATATCAGGAGAAAGAAGTGGGAATGGATAGAGCAAAGGTAGCAAAAGAGGAAGTGGTTGCGTTACATATCAGGAGAAAGAAGTGGGAATGGATAGAGCAAAGGTAGCAAAAGAGGAAGTGGTTGCGTTACATATCAGGAGAAAGAAGTGGGAATGGATAGAGCAAAGGTAGCAAAAGAGGAAGTGGTTGCGTTACATATCAGGAGAAGGGAGTGGGTGGATAGAGCAAAGGTAGCAAAAGAGGTAGTGGTTGCGTTACATATCAGGAGAAAGAAGTGGGAATGGATAGAGCAAAGGTGACAAAAGAGGAAGTGATTGCGTTACATATCAGGAGAAAGAAGTGGGAATGGATAGAGCAAAGGTGACAAAAGAGGTAGTAGTTGCGTTACATATCAGGAAAAAGAAGTGGGAATGGATAGAGCAAAGGTGACAAAAGAGGAAGTGGTTGCGTTACATATCAGGAGAAGGGAGTGGGTGGATAGAGCATATACTACAGCAGCCTACAGATAATACCGCAAGACATGGCCTAAAATTGTGCCACCGAGGAAAGCAAAAGCGTGGATGCCCAAGAAACAGCTGAAGACAAGTACTGAAAAGCACGGGTTGCCTGGCGTGTTCGCCTCTCATTGCTGTGACCCAGGCTCTAATCCTGGACCTGGCTAGGGGTTTTTCGAAGGTCATGCCCTGGTTCGAACAAGTTAAAGTTATCATTCCTGTGTCTCCCGTCTTCTTGGATAAGGACACCAGGGGGTCCCACGGTTTTATCAAGCGGGAGTACATTAGCCAGCCTGAATCAAAGGTACGTAAAGGAACCACTGGGGATGCAATAAACCTTCTGGCAGTGACCATCACCAGTGACAGTGCTTACTAATATACACACAGGGGGCACTTGATTTTGAGTCTTGCTTTGTTGTAACTTACGCACCAGTATAACTGGTGTAAGTTATCAATACATAGCAGTTGAGGTGAATCAAATTAAACTAGTTGGAACTCCTCCCCGAATCCTGTGTGAAATTCCTAGATGGCCTATGTTCGTCAGGGGGCATAGGCCTAAGTGAGTATAAGCCAAAATTGCTGGCATATCGCTGAACCATCAATGGCGTGAGTTACTGTGCAATTTTCAGGTGGCTTGGTGGTGATGGGTGTTACCGTGTTCCAGTTCCACTTGGCCTGCTCCACACACAGACTAGGCAGCGAAAAGTTACTGGCGTTCAACAGAGAGCTGAATGCCGTCTGGACGTGACCAGCCCTGTAAGTTAGATAAAGGTTGGTGTGAGCTGAAGCTTGTCATAAAGTGCTCATCGTACCAGCTAAAGAGCAAGTAGAAAAAAAACATTTGCCGATAATGATGCTAATGCCTAGTGCACACTAGCGACATATCGACATAGCGACATGGGCGCGCACACTCTTATTTTCGACATAACGACATGGATATAACGACATGAGAGAAAAAACCTGTTTTTTCTTTTATGTCATTATGTCCATGTCGTTATGTCGGGCTAAACATAGCGCGCGTGCCCATGTCGTTATGTTGCTAGTGTGCACTAGGCGTAATGGTGCTTTGGCTGCTGATGCTGATTACGATGACACTGTACTATCAAGTACGTACTTGCGTGCAACCTTGGCACTTTGAAGCCAGCTTTCGCCTTGTTCTCTCCTCAGTGCGTCAGTGCTGCAAGGGTTAGAGGTATAAGCCAGGGACACAGTAGGGAAGACAGAGAGAACAGCAATCTTAATATGGTACCAACGACATAATAAGGAGAGTAATGCAACTTAAAATTTACTGGCGTTTACAATATTCAGCGTAAATTTCCGGCTGCTAAATGGCTTTCTGGCTTCCGTCATTTCCAACTCACGGAACTATATTCTGTGCCTTTTGATTGGTCAGGGACTTGCGGGCCAATGAAAACGCTTCAAGGATTTTGAGTGACGGAAGTCAGAAAGCGATTTACTTTTTGGAAAATATCGGCGAGATTTTTCGGAAAAACACGTTAAGACGCCTTTTTCATACCTTGGAAAAAGGTTCAGTACAATTCTTCGCAAGTTGAGTATAGCTTCTCTGGTACGGAACGATTTCTAAGTACCAAAATATAGCAAAGACTATTAGCTTTAAGAAAAATAGTGAGCACGAGTTCTCCACCCCAAAAGTCATGCAATTTCCCTATTAAGGGGGGGGGGGGGAGGGGTGTGTTTGTTCTTGAAACATTCTCATTGAGTGAGCACCAACTAGGTCTTATTAGGGTTACCTGTGTAATCTGGAAGCGTGCTCTCCACCCATTGACCACGTGAGGTCTGTCCGAGCCATCCTCTTTCTCTCCCCCCGTCAGCATCTGAGTGACACTCTCCTCTAGTTCACGAAGCATGTGAAGCCTAGGAAAATCAAAGAAAGCTGTATATGCCATAATTCAAAGACATGACATTCCCTCTGTGCCTTCACCAAGCATTAAAGAACGCCAATCATGCCGCCATTTTATGCTCCCGCTCAATGGCTAGTCACACAAGCATCCAATTAACATCGGGTAATTCAAGCGAGTAACCAAGATATTTTTAATAAATATCTTCATCTTTTTAATAAAATAACTTCATTCGTTGATTATTTTGAAGTTTCCTTGCCACAAAAAAAATTTTTTTAATGATACACGATAACAAGGAAGTGGATGATTAACATTCTTTACTACTGAGGTGCTTGTTTGGGAGAATTTAGAGGTAGAACACCGTAGGATCCGGATACTTTATTCAAGACTGCAGCCGCTCACCTGACGATATACTCATAGCCTCGCTGGTAGGCCCCAGTCTCCATACTTGCAGCACACAGGGGGCCCATCTGCTGGCTGCGCACTATGCGTAGCTGCCGCTGGAATGTGCCCTGGTCCTGCAGGAAATACAAGTCTAAGATCATTAACTAAGATCAACCAAATGAATGAAGAATAAATAAGTGAGTGAGTTAGTGAGTGAGTGAGTGGGTGAGTGGATGGGTGCGAGCATGAGTGTGTGCGAGCGGGAGTGAGTGAGTGAGTGAGTGAGTGAGTGAGTGAGTGAGTGAGAGAGTGAGTGAGTGAGTGAGTGAGTGAGTGGGTGGGTGGGTGGGTGGGTGGGTGGGTGGGTAAGTATTGTATGGGTGCAAGCGTGTGTGAGAGCGGAAGTAAGTGAGTGAGTGAGTGAGTGAGTGAGTGAGTGAGTGAGTGAGTGGGTGGGTGTGTTGGTGAGTGGATGTGTGGGTGAGTTAGTGAGTGAGTGAGTGAGTGATGAGTGAGTGAGTGGGTGCATGGGTGTGTTGGTGAGTGGATGTGTGGGTGAGTGAGTGAGTGAGTGAGTGAGTGAGTGCGTGGGTGCATGGGTGTGTTGGTGAGTGGATGAGTGAGTGAGTGCTGTCACTAGAGATGATACCACAGGCCAGCGTCTCCAGTGGTTCTTGGCTTAATGAAATGCGGCACTATGTTCCCCTACCACTATGTGTTCCCCTCCCAATATGTATTAACGGGATTAGACCGCCCCATTTGCACATTTCATTTTTACCATCCCTGGCACGGGCAACATTGCATGGCCAGAATTCGTTCAAAAAGCAGTAAAACAAAACATCTTTACTTTCACTGAAATTCCAGCGCAATCAACCAAGAGTGCAACAGTCACGGTTGGTCGCAGGCGTCGAATTACAGTTGCATAAAAATAATTATAGTTGTCATAAAAACTGCACCTTTTCTTTAACCGCGAGTAAAATCCGGCCGAGTCCAGCATTCCAGTCGCCACCCCCGCGTTCCTATAGTTACACAACATATTTTAGCTCAAAATGCTCAGTTTGCCTAAGATGTACGTACAATAGGCTATTCTCTCAATGCATGGGCTCCCTGTGCACTTACAAGCTTCAGGTAGGACTTGAGTGAGTCCCACTGACCTAGTCTCCACGCGGCTTCGACCCGATAGGTATTCAAAGATTCCCGCCACTCGGGTCTGAAATGATCAACATCTTATTAAAAAAACAGCGATTTATTCGCAAGAAAGATTAAAAATAACAATCTACGAATGAAGTTTGGTATGTTATTGGCGATATTTGATCGAAAATAACTTGGTAACTCGCCTGTATTAGCCGATGGAAATGGATGCTTGAGCGGGAGCATAAAATGGCGGCGTACTTTACGCATCATTTGGCGATTTGCTTACAGTGGTTTACCTGCTGCCATTTATTAATTAAGGCAATCGTGGGGCCATTTCCCAAACTATGTGTACCTGAATCACTGTATTTTGTCCCTCATTAATCATTCATCACTCATTTACCAGTTACAACCTACGCGTCACAATTTGATTATCACTTGAAATATGCAGCCATACCTATCAAGCCATCCCAAACGCTTTATTAAATGTCACTATTATCGTTCTATTTAATTTCCTCGATTCAGAGGCCAGAAATTGTTATTAATGAATATAAGGACCATTTGGTAACAAAATGATAGTAAAAGATCTGTTAAACGCTAGCCTACCTGTAGGCTTTGATAGCTTTTCCGGCACGAAAACCCCGAAAACACGGAGTTCGCATAGGTAGGCTAGTTAAACGCTGGCCTACCTGTAGGCTTTGATAGCTTTTCCGGCACGAAAACCCCGAAAACCACGGAGTTCGCCTAGGTAGGCTAGTTAAACGCTGGCTTCACTCACCGCTGCCCCATGACCCCATCGGCATACATCAGGGCATTGGTAACCTGGCCAAGCCCAAACAAGCACTTCAGAAGGCCCTGAGAAGGATCAGGCGAAAACGGGAATGGTATTAGAGTAGAGTATTTTAGAACGTGACATTAACTTTCGAGAATTTAGCGATTCTCAAAATATTAGGAAATTAAATATTAAATATTAATTATTAAATATTAAATAAAATAATATTAGGAAATTAAAAGTGCTCTTATCAGCCACACCTTTGTTATTGTTTTAATTTAATATTGGAGGACACGTAAAATGTGGTGATGTGGTAAAATCTCGAAATTGCCATTTTTGAAAAAAGCTTGGTACTTTATTGAACAAATTTAATCGAAAATATCGCATTGGTTTCCCCAAATCAGTCGATGGAAATGGATGCTTTTTCACACTTGGTACTTTGCTGGGATGACAAAATGACGGCTGACAGGGCTGACAGCTTAACGTAACACGAAAAACCCATGTCGTGATGCAGAATATTTGTGATTAACATCTTTAAAGGATGGGGGAAGTACAGCATCAGCGGTTGAAAGAGCTTGTTGTGTCATGACATAACTCCTCTTTATAGGTGTGGCATTAACCAAAATCGTCAAAGAGGTCTAACTCTTTTTATACATTTAAAAACAAGTACAGAAGCAACACTGTGACCAAAAGTTGGATGATGGAAGCCCATGTCCATACCTTTTGGTGTCCAATAGCATTGGGTTCTTCTTGAATGGCGTTCTCGTAACATGCGGACGCGTCTCGCAGTTGGCCTGGAAGACAAGAATGTATCACAAAATATCTGAGTGTTCAAACACAAAGTGACATTCATGATTGAATTGTAGTTGTGTTGACGGTCATAGTTATCCTTTATTTGGTGACTTATCACAAAGTGACCTTAGAGTTGTTTTTTAATATAGTTATGGTTGAAGGCCATTGCTGTGTTTGTATAAAAAATACATTGAGCAAGAAACTTTATAACTAAGAACCTCTGTGCCTGCACTGCAGCACTCGCAGGAAGCGGATGTGAGAATGGTTAATGGCAATATTTGTACAGTAGAACCCCGATCATTACAGAAAAGCGCGGTTAAAAATCAGAGAGAAAAATAAACGGAACGTTGTTCCTTCAAAACATAAAGAACTTTTAAGCAAATTAGTTTAGATTTATGTTTAGTTTATTCACAGGATGTCTAATGAATGGTGCACACCAATTACAAAACGACGTTTTTTCTCTTATTTCGTTATGTCCGTGTCGTTATGTTGGGCTTATGGACATGACGGAAAAACATGACACGACGCGTCAAATAAGCCCATTTCACATCGAATAAGGCGGATAATTTCTCTGAGTACTTAGTAACTCATAGCAAACAAAATATCAAGTGCGACTTTTTTTAAACCTGCACTCTCATGCTCCAGTATCTGTTCGTGGAGGGTGGCCTTCTTGGTACGGATGGCGGCCACACCCACTACCCCATCCGGTTCGTCGAGGGCTACGTAGATGCTCTGCAGGAAGCCCAGGTGCTCTTGCTTGTCCTGATGTTGTGTGGCAATGAAAGATTCGAAATGCATCAACGCACGTGTGTACGCCTTGCAGTGGAAAGAAGCAAGCGCCAGAACGTCCTGAAATACAAGATACAGATTAACCAAGATAACATTTGGTGTGCTGTTGAGAATAGAACATTCTTTGGGTGAGAGGGCAACGATGAATCTTGTACGAACGCTTTGCAGTGGAACATGGAAAATTTTATGGAGGCGATGATAGGTGATTATTTAACTCAATACGGAGAATACCCCCGCCCCTACACACACACCCAATAAAATACCAGTGAAAGTACAGTGATAAAAATAGCTGTTAAAAAATATCCGTTTCCTCTTCGTGAGATATAAAATGGCCGTTTCGTGAGACTATATGACACATAAACCATAAGGACAATAAATAAATAGACTAAGTCGGGAAGAAGATAATAGCTTTTGATCAAAGTAAAATCAGTTTTTAAGTTCACCTGGGGTATTTTCAGAAGGAATCTCTGAACTGCTTCGTGATCTTTTTCCTCGCCTAAAATTCAATCATAGTCAAAGTTACAGGCCAAGAAATGCTATTGGTGGGTAACACGAGGCTTGATAGTTACGTCATCAACAACAAGTAGTAGAAGTGAGAATTGCAAATAGTAGAAACAAAACACTTTACACTCGGTTTTAGTCACACGGGTACCCTGTGCCTTTCGTCGCAACTGCGTTATGGTGGACGTCAATCATGACTTGTGAATTTTTCCAATTCTGCATCTGCTTTACCACCGCCTGGTGCTTTTCGGCGCTCTCTTATTGGTTACCGATCTAACGGCCGCCTTAACAGCGAAATGGCTTCTGTCACCGAAAACCAGTAGCAGCTTGGAAACGATAACACAAGGCGCACGTGTGACTGAAAACGAGTGTCAGGCCCAATAAACCTCTCTCACCAGCGAGGGAACTGGTACGAGTTGTCCTGGCACCTGGAGGGGCACGGGTCTGAGCCTGCGCTTTTGCCCAGCGGTTTAGATAGTCCAAGGACGTGAAGACCGTTTGTGCACTCATATGACCGAAATCTGAAATGGTACCAAGTTAATTGAAGAGCCGCAGAAAGCCGCAATTTTGTTATTTTAAATTTAATATTGGAAGAAAAATTATGTTAATGAATTGTCGACCATCTAGAACCATTATACTTCATTTACTAACTCCGTATTTTGATAGGATAACATTATTGCATTAAAATGTATAAAAATAAGTTAACCATATTTTGATAATTTTTGAAAGATGACGATGTTAGAGAATGTCAATCACCGTTGTTTATAATTGAAAATACAACGGTTTATTCGCAAGAAAACTATAAGAAAAGCAAGAAAAATAATAATCTACGTATAAAGTCTAATACGTTATTGAATATATTTGATTGGAAATATCTTGGTTACTCCCTTGAATCAGCCAATGGAAATGGATGCTTTGTGTGACTCGCCACGAAAGCGGGAGAATAAAATGGCGGCGTGATTGGCGTTCTTTAGGGTGTGATAATGTTAAGAAACTTGGATGTCTGGATTATGATACTGATGTTGGTAATGATGCCAACAGCGCGTTAGGATGACATACCTGACGAAGCAGCAGAAAGATCATCACCTCTCTGCACATGCGTCAAAACGGCCATGATCTCTGCATGAACCTATTCAGCGACATAGATAGCAAGTCATTAATCGGCTATAACCTTGGCAGAGAGCAAGACTTTGATTGGCCTTGGAAACGTGACAGAGAGCAAGTCATTGACTGGCTATAACCTTGGAAACGTGACAGAGAGCAAGTCATTGATTGGCTATAACATTGGGAACGTGACAGAGAGCAAGTCATTGATTGGCTATAACACTGGGAACGTGACAGAGAGCAAGTCATTGATTGGCTGTAACCTTGGGAACGTGATAGGGAGCAAGTTACTGATTGGCTATAACATTGGGAACATGACAGAGAGCAAGTCATTGATTGGCTATAACATTGGGAACGTGACAGAGAGCAAGTCATTGATTGGCTATAACATTGGGAACGTGACAGAGAGCAAGTCATTGATTGGCTATAACATTGGGAACGTGACAGAGAGCAAGTCATTGATTGGCTATAACATTGGGAACGTGACAGAGAGCAATTCATTGATTGGCTATAACATTGGGAACGTGACAGAGAGCAATTCATTGATTGGCTGTAACCTTGGGAACGTGATAGAGAGCAAGACATTGATCGAATATAGCCTTGGAAAAGTGACAGAGAGCAAGTCATTGATTGGCTGTAACCTTGGGAACGTGATAGGGAGCAAGTTACTGATTGGCTATAACCTTGGGAACATGACAGAGAGCAAGTCATTGATTGGCTATAACATTGGGAACGTGACAGAGAGCAAGTCATTGATTGGCTATAACATTGGGAACGTGACAGAGAGCAAGTCATTGATTGGCTATAACATTGGGAACGTGACAGAGAGCAAGTCATTGATTGGCTATAACATTGGGAACGTGACAGAGAGCAATTCATTGATTGGCTGTAACCTTGGGAACGTGATAGGGAGCAATACATTGATCGAATATAGCTTTGGAAAAGTGACAGAGAGCAAGTCACTGATTATGCTATGAACTTGAAGACGTGAGAGAGAAAAAGTCTTTGATTGGCTATAACCTTGGAAACATGAGAGAGAGCGTGTCTTTGATTGGCTCGCATTAGACACGTTAGCGAACTTGGAATTTATATACACAAAAATCATTTTACCCTGACATAAAAATATCAATTATTTCTTTACTTAAGTTACAAGATACGATTGGTTAATTTAATAGTCACGTGATAAAGGCACTAAATGGCTCTTACCTCTGTGACGTCATCATCTTTTCCATCCAAAAGCACATAAAGAACGACATGCGGAAGTAGGAATAGAGCCATGTGTATATCATGCTGATATAACAAAAACAGAATAGTCAGAGTGGGAAAAAGCGCCTTGTCTTTATCAAGCAGATATCACATACCGTAATGATTCGGTAAGCGCTTTTTTGAATTTTTCGGGTCTTTGGGGGGCGCTTATTGGGAAGGGGGCGCTTATTTTATTTCGGCGGAAAATATCAGCTTTTGAATGGATTGAGAAAAAAAATGTATAAAGAAGTTGAAGTTGAAGTGATAATAAGCAGTAGACCCGTGTTGTAGTGTGAGGATGTAAATGAGACCGTTCAAGAGGTGCTTTTGTTGGGATCTTCTTTAGTGGGAGGAGAGGGAGGCGCTTATTGGTGAGGGGGCGCCTATTCCAAAATTCGAGGTCGATGGAGGGGGGGGGACTTATTTAAAGGAGGGCGCTTATTCATTTAATACTACAGTCAGAAAAGTTTAACAATCACACAAACATGACTTTATGAGGTAACGAAACTTTGGATTAGACGTTGGTTTAAATAAACTTATTTAATTGTTTTCCTTGTTTCCAATATCATATACTAATCTAAGACCGTGCAACCTGCAAGCATCCACGAAAACCACTGTTTAATGTGCTTTGTCCTACTCTATTCACATTATTTCTTTTACAAGAAGACTTGAGACGTGATTTGCAGATTTTATAGGTTGACTGTGAACCTCGAGTAAATATGATGACTATTTCCCACATAGGGAAAGTATAGCAAAAAAGGACAAAAAATGAAGAAAGGGTTGGTGAAAAGAACATAATAAAATGAAAAATGAACGAAAAGATGAGAATAAAGAAAAAGGTAGATTATTAAGAACTTGTTGACAGTATACCACAAGTCTTACCTTAAATATCTTACTACAAGCGCCAAAGATTCTGGAGGCTTTTGGTTGCTGGACCTGTCACAAACGCACAGATGTCACGCAACGTATTGCACCATGAGGCGAGGTCGGCGGCGTTCTACGTTTTCGCGTGCTTAAAGCCGCATTGTCACCAGTTTACTTCCGGTCGATTACGTAACAATATCCGATGATTTTTCACGGAAAACGCGAAAAATATTTCAAAATATTGAAAGCAGCGTGTCTATTGGAAGTTTCTTTGAGGATTTCATTGATAATTTAGAGCGGATGGCCTGTTAAATACCTCGGATTTGAATAGATTCTTTTGTCTTTTAACGGTTGAGGTTTCCGTCGGACCTCCGGAAGTAAATTGGTGACAATGCGGCTTTAAGGTCCATAATGTTAGGCAGCAAACCCAGTACCTTTATAAAAACCTCATTACTCAAGTGACAAAATGTTTTATCCTTTTTGAAAAAAAGGGGTTGGGCACAGGGATAGCGCACCCTGTTCTCCATAACAAGTACTGCGTCATTGAAGGTTTTCCCTTAGCGCTACGATGGGTTACGTGACATATATTGCGTGACAGGTTACCTTGGTGATCATGTATGACGTCCACGTACTCGCCCAGTCATTGAAGGACTTTCCCTTGGCGCTACGATAGATGGGTTTCTGGAGGCGGGACCAATTAGCTCCTGCTGAGCTCAGGTATCTAAAGATGAAAAAAACAATGCTATCTAAAGCGGAAACTTTATATAACGGACACCCTCGCCCAATAAGGAAAGAAGGGAAACAAGCATCACTGAAGTCATCATTATCCATCATAGTCATCACCATCATCATCATCATCATCGTCGTCGTTGTCGTCATCATCATCATCACCATCATCGTCATCGCCAACATCATCATCGTCATCCACCGTCATCGTCATTATCACCATCATCGTCATCATCATCATCGCCATCATCGTCATCATCATCCATCATCACCGTCATCATCATCACCATCATCGTCGTCATCATAGATCCGTCATCATCATCATCATCGTAATCATCATCACAATCATCATCACCATCATCGTCATTATCATCATCATCCATCATCATCATCATCATGGATTCGTCGTCATCGTGGATTCGTCATCATCATTATCATCGTCATCATCATCACAATCATCATCATCCATCGCCATCATCATCATCATCCATCGCCATCATCATCATCATCCATCATCATCATCATCATGGATTCGTCGTCATCGTGGATTCGTCATCATCATTATCATCGTCATCATCATCACAATCATCATCATCCATCGCCATCGCCATCATCATCATCCATCGCCATCATCATCATCATCATCCATCGCCATCGCCATCATCATCACCCATCATCATCATCCATCACCATCGCCACCGCCATCATCATCATCGTCATCGTCGTCATCACCATCATCCTAATCATCCTTACAGCAATCATTATCCCAATCATCATCGCCAACAGCAGCAGCCAAGACTGCAAAACTTACTTTGAGTACAGGTGCGGTCTCAGCACTTCCTGCACGTGATCTGGGAACTTCTTCCATAAACGATATCCGGGACTTTAAAAGAAAAAAATTCAATAACAAGAATGATTATTTGCCTTTTTTCCAATCTTTTGACAATAACGTGGAAATTTTCCTGCATTTACCCATCTCTGCGCGTTTCTGTGCACTCAAAGACTTGAAGGACTTCCTGGATAGCATACGCACAACAGTCCTGACAAAAGCAGCCAACAATTAGAATTCGTAAAGACCCTGTTGCTACTCGGGAATGACTCGTAACTTCTCGGAAACGACTCGTAATCACTCGAGAATGACTTGTATATATTCAGGTATGACTCGTAACGTTTCGTGAGTGACTCGTAACTATTCGGGAGTGGTTAATTGCTATTCAGGAATGACACGTAACAGGAACTTTCAGAAATTACTAGTAACAAATAAGAATGACTTGTTACTATTCGCGAGGGGTCGACACTTATCGGTAATGACTTGTTATTATCCGAGAGGGATCGACACTTATTGGTAATAATTGTTACCATTCGCGAGGGATCGACACTTATCGGTAATTATCGGTTATCATCCAAGAGGGATCGACACTAATTGTTAATGGCTTGTTATTATTCGGGAGTGACCGACCAAGATTACCTGTGCGCGCGTGTCAACTGCCGCGAGAAATGCTCTGACAAGTTCAATGATAAGATCCTCAGCAAAACCAACATCGTCGCAGCCGCTCTGAAATATCAACCAATGGCGTTAATGCTAAATGGGCAGAGATTACATCACAAAAAGTAAATCACCGATGTAGTTCTGTTGTTATCGTTTAAACTGTTTTTGTAGTTGTTGTGCGCTGTCGTTCTTTTGTTATCTATTTTGTTGTTACCATTAATCAACATATTCTGCTTTCCATACCCCATATACTGGCTGCTCGTCGACTTGAACTTGATTCAGCTTATCTAACCTGAAACAAGGTCAAACAGAGAGAAAGATAGTGAGAGAACGTGACCACGGGCGATAGGATAACCAACTGGTGGTTTTGTATGATTTGATGGTGAAGTTTTGTCTCACTTTTCATTGACTTTTGAGGTCATTTCCCAGAGTGTTACAATCGTAAGAGTTCTTTTTTAAGCAACGTCTTGATTAAACGTTAAAGCGGAATCGTCAACAGTTCACTTCCGGAGCGCAGAAGAAAACCATAACCGACAGGAGACAAAAGAATATATTAGAATCCACGCAAATTTACAGGCTATCTAAATTATCAGTCACATCCTCTAAAAAAACTTGAAATATTTTTCGCGTTTTACGTTTGAAATCATTGGAGATTGTTACGTAATCGACCTGAAGTAAAGTAGGGACATTGCCGCTTTAACCCGTATTGGATCGATAAATAACCAAGAGCCAGTGGTAATTTATTGACCCTGATATGAATACCCTCGATATGAATTTTTGTTAAGTTCCAGTGAAGTCTAGCCCTAGCCCAGGCGTTCGTATAAATAGTGCGAAATTAGGTAAAATCAGTCGCAAAAGTAAAAAACTCGGGAACAAATCTGGGGACTGCCATGAACCCACACAAAACAACTTCGTCGCCTTCAAAGTAGCTCTGTTCAGAACGAATATAATTTGTTTCGAAATGTCTGAAGGGGGACGACAATCATTTTTCATCTACCTTCCGGGGTCCACCGCGCCTAGCTCGCCCAGGCATTCAGCAACAAGGACACGAGTTTGAGGGTCTGCTTCGCGGCAACTCGAAATTAACTGAAGAGAGTAGAGAAGGTAATTCGGTAAAAGAACACTGTCACCATACTTTTGTTCTTCCAAAATTGGAAGACAAACTATTTCAAGAAATTTCAAAATATCCATCTTAAAACCCAGTTTTATAGGTTTTTTACCAATTCATTTAAAAAATATCGCATTGGCTACCCCAAATCAGCCGATGGAAATGGGTGCTTTCTCGCCCTTGGCATTTTGCTAGGATGACAAAATGGCGGCTAATAGAGGCCCTGTGTGAAACTCGCCAAGCTGAGGAGTGATTTTGGCGTCATTCCAATGTTCAGCCGTTTGAGTGCATCCTTAACAAAATAACCACCCAGAATAGGCCATTCCAGCTATAAGCTTGCGCGCGCATTACTATAGAAACCTACCTCAACTACCAGAATGCAGCGCGCGCTATTTTAAGCTTGCACCAAACGAAGCGCGCGCTCTATGCCCGTAGGTGAGGTAGGGTTACATGTCGAGTGCGAGCGCATGCTTATTGCTGGAATGGCCTATTGAAGTGTGATACTTTATCAACGATATCAAATTGAACGAATCTCTGTTACTCGCTTGAATAAGCCGATGGAAATGGATGCTTTGTGTGACTTGGTTTTGTGAGTAAAACGGCGGTGTGAGTTCTCACCGTGCTGGCGATGTCAGGGATGACCGGGTCCACGGTCTCGTTACCCAGCACGTAGTCATGGAGAGAGGCCTGGGAATGGCATAAGCGCATGGTCATTATCTTTATTGATGCTTTCCAACACCATAATCATCATCATCGTCATCATCATCATTATCATCACCATTATGGTCGTCGTCGTTGTGCTCCGCGCCCTCTCAAATCACCGTCAACACATTCACCACCCCATCATCGCCATAATAATTACCATATTTATCATTATTATCATCATAAACGTTACAAACAGCCACTGTCATCGTTATAAATACAACCGTCATTGTAATTACCATTATCATCACAAATCATCAAAACCACCACCACAATATTTCATCAACATCTTGCCACAAATTCTTACCACAAACAACCACCGTCGTCATAATTACCATCTCAATCATTATCATCATCACCATCATAATAATAATAATAATCATCATCACTACCATCATTGTAATCATTACAATCATCATTATCACCATCATCCTCAACATCATTATCGCCACCATCATCATCATTACTATCATCATTATCACCACAATCATCATCATTACCATCATCATTATCACCACAATCATCATCATTACCATCATCATTATCACCACCATCATCATCATTACCATCATCATTATCACCACCATCATCATCATTACCATCATCATTATCACCACCATCATCATCATTACCATCATCATTATCACTACAATCATCATCATTACCATCATCATTATCACCAATATTGTTATCAACCATTATCATCATAAGGACATTATCGTCATTCTGATTATCATCACCATCATTATCATTATCATCATCACTATCATCATCACGACATTATCATCAGCATCACCATTTCAATCACCTGATTATCGTGAAGTAGTTGCTTCAGCTTGGACAGCGCAAGTCTTCTCACGTCGAGGTTTTCGTGAGCCACGCCCTTGAGTGACAACTTGAGCTTGGTCTTGAGGTCCTGCCTCTTGGACGCCATTCCACTCGCTGCACGAAGCACCGCGTTTACCTGGTTAAACAGTCCAAGCATGCAATTAATTTATCTACATCGGCAGCTTTACCACTTGCAATTAATTTATCTCCATCAGCAGCTTTACCACTTGCAATTAATTTATCTACATCGGCAGCTTTACCACTTGAAATTAATTTATCTACATCAGCAGTTTTACCACTTGCAATTGATTTATCAGATTTACCATTCATTGTTATTTTTATACAAAAATAAGAAGTGGAAATATGTAACATGGAATGTTTGTTTTGACCAATCACATGCGAGTTTGATAACATTAAAATCAATTATCGGTTGTGATTTGTCAGAAGACAGAAAACATTTTGCACACATTTTTCGTGTTGACGGTTTATCAGGTCAGGTCATTTGATCATTTTTGCTTTATTTCAGGCCCTAACCGACACCTGCGGACTCGTGCAATTATAATACTCACTCGTGCAACTTAATTGAACTCAAAACTGCATGATTACCTCACAAAATCACATCAAACTACTGGGTGAAACACACCTTTTTCAGCTCCGGTACATCATATAAAAAAAGCCTTTCTCCATTATTTCAGGACCTAACCACTGCGTGCTTAAGAACACCTCAAAATCATATCAAACTACTGGGGGTGAAACACACCTTTCTCAGTTCTGGCACATCGGGAAGGAAGTACACCTCGTGGAAGTGCTCGTGCAGTCGCGACTTGTTCTCCACGATCAAGAAGTGATAGATCTGCGCTACACGCCCTGGAAGCACGCTGATATACGGCAGAAGGGTCACCACCAGCTCGCTTAGCATCGGTCCCACATTGGCGAGCTCGATGTTGCGCACAAAGCACTCCCAGGCGTCTAGGGAGAGCTCAGGGAATCCCTCATCCTTGAAGCGCAGCCCAAGGCGCAGGATACCCATCACCTGTTGGGAGATCATTTCTAATTGGTCGAAATGGGTTGATTGATTGAATTTGATTGGCTTGGATCTATCGATCTACTTGGCCATGACGATTTTGAACAGTTGTAAATAGTCCAGTTTCGAGTTCCACTGTGCCCGCTGGTCATAGGCACAGAGGACGCATAAATACAGTGCAAGCCTCGATTTCAATTGAATCGATTGCAAATACCAGCGAGATCATGAAGTATTCACAGGTTTGTACATTGTTTTATTCCAAGTTCCAGAGGATTCTCGCTGGTATGCGCATTAAATTTGCCTTAAGTCGAGGTTCACACTGTATTTTGGCGTCCTTAGTCTGTAAGTCCAGCGGTCATAGTGGAACTATTGTGCATCTTCCGACCATCTGCAGTTACCGCGATGCAAAGGCTGATGACAGTTACCTTGACGTGAACGTTTATGATTGACAGTTACTTTGACGTGAACGTTGATGATTGACAGTTACTTTGACGTGAACGTTGATGATTGACAGTTACCTTGACGCGAACGTTTATGATTGACAGTTACCTTGACGCGAACGTTGATGATTGACAGTTACCTTGACGCGAAGGTTGATGATTGACAGTTACCTTGACGCGAACGCCCGTAATGTGCTTGGGTCCCATTATTCCTACGAGCTGGATCAAGCTCTCTAGCGCCAGTCTCTTCTCTTCTAAATCGCTCTTCGTGACAAGCACAGTGTTGTAGAAGGCCAGGATGCCAAGTAGCCTAGATTGCAAGAAGTCCGCCTGAAGCGAAATTGCAATAACAAAATCAAATGTACGGATATGACAAGAAATCTTCTTAGACTACGAATTCTCATTGGTGTATGTCTAGTTTGAAATAATACAGTGGCAGTGGTTATGGGTGGGGTGGGGTGGGGTGGGGTGGGGGTGACGACTAAGGGAAATAAAGGGCAAACACTGAAAAAACACTTGCCCTCAATAAATGTAATTCTGGGTGATTGCAATTACTTCCTGATTGGCACAGACTGATGTATCCGGACCCAGGGCCTCTCAGGCTGTGCTTTACACAGACACTTGGGCCTCATGGATTTGCCCGAAGCATTCTGATTGGCGCAGCCCGGTGTATCCTCGGCCCAGGGCCTCTCAGGCTGACCCAGACCCCTGGGCCCCATGATGCAGTGCTTACCATATGGTCAGCGGTCTTGAGGTCCCGCGGTCCCGTATAAGAGTCATCCTTGCTGGCCAGCATGGAAAGGCCGCTTAGCACCTTGTTGTAGCTCACGCTCAAGTACAGCAGTAGCTGGTTGTAGACGCTTTGTGCCTCGCTACGCAGTAAGCTGCCTAGCTCAACGTCGGTCTCTTTCTGCAGATAAAGAGGCAAGGATGATAGGGTTAAGGTGGGGCGTTAGCAGCAGTAAGCTACCTCGCTCAACGTCGGTCTCTTTCTGCAGATAAAGAGGCAAGGATGGTGCGGTAAGAGTAGGCCGTCAGCAGCCTTAATGTTAGCAGGTTAAAAGCCTTGGCTAATCTGCAATATTTTTGGCAGCATCGTCATCATTACTATTGCCTTTATCATCAACGCTACCACCATCACTACCACTATCATCATCACAATCATTACACCAAATCATTACACCACCACTACAACCAACATCACGATCATTGCCTCTATCATCAACACGATAAGCGCCACTCTCTTCATCATCATCCCCACTATAACCAGCATCCGATTATCATCACCATCACCATCAACGCCACAACTACGCCAACGGCACCGTGATAATCGTCATAGTCATCATAGCCATTCCCACTACCACTACCACAATCATCACCACCACCACCATCATCATCACCACCACCACAATCATCACCATCACCACCATCGCCATCACCATCATCACCACCATCACCATCACCATTACATCATCATCATCATCATCATCATCATCATCATTACCATCACGACCAACATCATCACCACGATCGCCGCCGTCTTTACCTGTACATAGCTAAGAGCCTTTTCCAGTTCAGCTGGCGAACAAGTCCGCACAAGAAATGAGAAGATGTACTTGAAGTTCTCAATTAGTATCGCCCTGCGGTTCACTTTTAGCTCTTTGGCGAGCATTCGAACAACAGTGGAGGATGCTGGCGAAGCGTTTTTCACGAGATGCGGAATTACGAACTGTAGGGTGGACTGTGAAAACAGGACTGTATATTAATCTAGGTACTGACTTTACCACACGCGGCCAAGAGAATACAGAAGTCACAGACAAGCTAGAGAGAACGCAAGCTACGGAAAACAGACAAAAGAACAAGAACAAACAAGGACTACACAGCAATAGACTACTACGCCGTACTCCTGACCTTTGTCACACGATGGGCTTGTGCTCAGACACAGATTTCAGAGCTATTGTATAGGAGGAAACACACCTACAGACAACGGACAAGAGATGCAATGATCCCAGATTTAAGACAACGGACAAGAGATGCAATGATCCCAGATTTAAGACAACGGACAAGAGATGCAATGATCCCAGATTTAAGACAACGGACAAGAGATGCAATGATCCCAGATTTAAGACAACGGACAAGAGACTAACAGAACAAAGACTAAAGAAAATGGAAAAGAGACTAAAAGAACACAGACTGAAGACAATGGACAAAAGACAAAAAAAAAAACAATACAGACGGACAAGACGGACGGACGAGACAGACGGACAAGATACGAGAAAAACCAGACTAAAAAGAATCGGCAAGTGACAACAAATATGAAAATACAAAATTATATAAAATATATTATCTTATATTATATTATTATGTAAAATTACTAACATACTGTGAAAAGAGTAAACGCGGCTGGGGTTCAACTAATTTATTAAAATCTGCCACTGATCTAAATTACAAGTGAATTATTAATAATAATAAAATACGATAAAATGAATAAACCCCCTCTTGGGAGGGTGGGTGTGGTAAAAAGCTAAGCGTGCTCTCAGTTGAATAGGACGGTGAACTGAGCAATCACATCACATGCTTGAGATTAAATATCGTATAACCTGGCATTACCAACATGCCATTCTGATTGGTGTACTAATTGATCTACGTTAATAATTACCATTTTGACAGGTCAAAATTAACAAATTATATAAAAAAGAATCTAGACTCCACAACAGACTATCGAAAAAGGAATGAGGACAATCAGATAAACGACTATAGATATACAAATAGAAATGTAACCTTAACTCAAAACCACCCCCCTCCGATGGAATCCTAATCCTGCACCCCCCCCCCTGAATTTTAGTATCCTCAATTCATGTCCCTCCCCACCCCGCGCCCCTCTACACTCTGGACCCCCTACCCTCGCACGTACCAGCATGAAGGTGCGCACATCTGTGAATTCAAATACGCTTGCCACCTCTGTCATGATCGCGAGGGAGTCCTTGGCGCCTGAGCTGCTGTCAATCATGTCGTGTATTGCCTTGGCAACGAATTGACAGATGTCATGCTTGAACTGTGAAAAGAGCTCCGACATCTGCTTCCCACGTGACTTGGCAATCTCCTGGATCTAAGGTGGAAGAAACAATGTGGGATTGCAGTTCGTTGATAAAACCATGTCGTTTTATCTTAATATTAACATTTTATTGAGATTCAAGCAGATTGAATTTGCTACTGAAAAGATTGTCTTTTTTGCATGGGTTTTAAACCCTCCAAAAATTGACGGGAACTTCCTGTTTTATCTAAATCAAGCGTGAATAAGCCTCCCATACAGCTGTCAAGTCTCAGCACAGACTCAGTAACACGGGGATTTTCCTTGTGAACGAGTTATGATAGACATCACTTAGTATATCCCTTTGTACATATGAGCTTGTGAAAGGTAGAAGGGTACTGGAAACATATACATAGGACCATACGTAAAGATATAAGAACTTCATTTCTTCTTAATATACTAAATTATATAAGTTCTCATTCAATTTTGTACTATTGAAGGACTGGCCTATCTATGATTCAGTCCTTCAGTGGATCGCAGGGGATGTGAAATAAACACAATTGCCAACCTCACCTGTTCAAATGCCTTGGCCCGAAAATAAAGAGTGAGCGAGAGAATCTCCTAGAAAAGGATCATGGAAGGGATATAAGGCTATGCCTTTAAACTTACCTGTTCAAATGCCTTGGCCCGGACATAAAGGGAGGGAGCACATAGACTTTCTAGGAGACTGATCATCACTATAAGCAAGAGCTCCCCCTGTGCCGTACGCCCTAGCTGCCCAATAGTCAACACGACTGTCTCCTGTAACGTCAAATGAGTGGAAAGTTTTAAGGTTGGTTCTCACTAGGACGGAAGCGCAAGACAAGTGTGAATCGGTCAAGCATAAGCGCAAGCGTAAGAAAATCACGCAGTTGCGTTCTCTTGTGCTGTTCTAGTGAGAATCGAAAAGCAACGTGCGTTACGGTTGCGCTTACGTCCAAGTGAGAACCATCCTTTAGTGCTATTTATTTTCTACCAATAGGCGACTTGGACTAAGAGATCGTTACGTTTCAAAATTTCAACAACAAAAATCAACTTATTGAATGCTTACGAAATTTTCACAGTATGTCAGAAAGAGCTTGTTTATATTGAAAAGCTAAATTTTAACGTAAGTTCTCTGGCGTAAAGGCCACAGTGATTTCTGTCACATGACTTCTTAGTGCAAATAGCCTTCTAACGTTTGAAAGCTCAACTAGCGAGAATATACTGTAACCTGAATCATTCATTTCAGTGAAATTCATGCTCCATATTTCGCCCCTTTGCAAATATTCAGAAACATAAATACTTGGGGGTGCTTTTTTAAAGCAGCAATGTCACCAGTTTACAGATTACGTAGCAATCTCTGATGAATTTTGATGGAAAGTACAAAATTATTTCAAAATTGTAAAAGCAGTGTGTCTGTTAGAAGTTTCTTTGAGGATGTGACTGATAATTTGGACAGATGGCCTCTGTGACATAGCGCAGATTCTAATAGATTCTTTTGTCTCTTGTGGGTTGGGGTTTCCGTCGGCTCTCCAGATGTAAACTGGTGAAAATGCCGCTTTAAGGTATACTTATTCAAAACTCAGATCAGCTATCATATGCTAGTCCGAGTGCCAGGCCTTTTTTTCATTCCTTATGAAATCATCCAACTTTGATATATATGGACAACTATTTGTTTGGAAATAATTTTAAAAAAGGGCCAAATTAACCTTACTTTAGGTCATTCCTGCATATTTGGGTGAGGGGGGGGGGGGGGGGGCGGGCGCATATATTTGACTAGGGCGCTTATCTAATATTTCAAGCCTACCTGGTGATTATTTGATCAGGGCTCAGTAGCATAGGGTAATTCAGACCTGGGACTCTCTTTGCGCTCGGCATTCTGGCTCGCGTAAAAGAGGGTCCAGTATTTATTGCATGCGCATGCGCGAAAATACACCGCATATATGCGGTGTGGCCTGGGTGCTTAGTTCAAGATGGCTGCGAAAGGGACGAGCGAGGATTTATTTTAGAAATAATACGCTGATTTTGGTCGTGGGTAAATACTTGATTGTCAATCTTTTCTGAGTACAGGACAGATGATAATTAGAGTCTGGAAAATATATCAATCAAAGAGCTTTTCCGTTTTCGTTATTTTCACGCGTGCGCTTTAGGCAATAGCGTCATTTCAAACGAACGTTTTTATAGAAAACAAATCCCAAGCAGTTCGCTAATATTCCTTCACATGTACAAAACATTTTTAGCGATGATCGATTTTCGGAGCTCTGCACTCAAAAAGGTCTAGCGGGAATCGACCCTCCTAAGGCACGTCCGTTATTGCACGCGCTCGTATTTCAACTTTTGCCATGAAGATCGCTGATTGGTACATGTTCGCGCATGCGCATGCAATAAATACTGGACCTCTTTCACGCGAGCCAGAATGTCGAGCACTAAGAGAGTCCCAGGTCTGGACTATAGCATAGGGGTACATAAACAAGAATTGAAATGACCTGAAGTCTGGTATTAGCTCCGTTTTGCTGTCGAGTGTTTCCGCCAGAAGATGCATCGACAAACGCTTTCTTCAGCTTGGAGATTACACTTAATGGTGGGCTGCCTGTGGTGACTGAGGATGCTGGCCGAAGCACGTGGGAGATCACTTTGCTGCGGGAAAGCCAAAACGTGTCAATTGCTGTGGTCAAACTGAGGGGAAACAAATTGGTTCCACTTTTTCTTCAAGACCAAATGGTATGCAAATTATTGTTGTCAAGGGAGGGGTGGAGTTCAGGGCTGATTATTTGATTCTTTAGCGATATAACACTTCCCAATTAGCGCCCTTTTTTAAATAAGAGCCCCCTCCCCAATAAGCGCCCCCACTCACCCTGGAAGTAGGGGATAAGCGCCCCCTCCCCCTAAAATATATCCCAACAAGATCTCCCTTAATGGTGTAAATGTTCATTTTCTTTAGCTTGCATTGACATTCTTACATTACAACAATATTATCATTGATTTAAAAACAATGAAATTCCCTGCATTAATGTACTCTACTGTATCAAGTCTAGCAACCTTTTTACTGTCGTTTCAGTTAATCGCAAAAAAATTTTTTTAGTTCTTAGTCAATTCAGAAGCTGGTATTTTCCACCGCACTGAAATAAGCCTCTGCAATATGCCCCCTCCCACCAAAAAAAAAAAAGAACTGAAAATAATTTGAATCATTAAGGTACATTTTTTGTGTGAACCTATGTACATACCTGAATGCAAGTCGAACCCTGAAATCCGGGTCATCAATAAGGTCACAACAGGTAGCACTCACGACACAACTGTGTGCTGATGTGTCTGGTGTGACGGCGAGGTGACTGCACATGCGTGGTATACTGCTGATGAATGCCAGCTTGACGTGGGGCGTGACCGTGGGTGAGAGGAGGTGAAGGAAGGGCGTGATGATGGAGGGGTCTACCACAGCTAGCTGCTTCTTTTCATCTGGTAGGAACAAAGTGGGGATGAAGTGCATCAGTAAAAAAGCACTTGCATCCTATCACAATTTCTGTGAGGAAATTCTATGAAAAGAGATAGCTGCTGCGGTGAGGTTTCCAGCATTTTCTGAGCAAAATAATGAAGGGCTACTGCTTGAATTAAATGCACAGGTACTCTGTTGTCGTTGAGCACACACAACTTCAACCCAGAGTTGAAATATATAGCATTTACATATAGCTCTTATACCAGGTTCTAAGCTGGTATTAAGTAGGTTTTAAGTATTGGTATTAAGTATTAAAGTATTAAGCTGGTATTAAGTATTAAGAGTGATTCATCTTGGAACTGGGGAACACAAGCTTCTAGATAGCTCACATACGTTCAACAACTCAAATTAGTCAATAGCTGACACGCTAGCACAATGGGCCATCCGTGATTACTACAATGCCTTCAACACCTAAGCAAACTAGTTCTACAATAAGACTCTTGAGTTCAGATATGTTACACTAGCTGTTCGAGTAGCAAATACTGATTAATGTGTTATGCATCAATTGCCACATGTGCATAGTGGAATAGACCAGCACCTTTTTTGCTATCATCACAAACTGTACAGTGTACGCCATAACTCCTTGCCAGCGGTACCCCCATGTCAGGGCGTGCCTTCTTGATGACACGTGATTGGTCTGTCAGGACGCAGGTCAGCGGACCTACTGCCTTGCCTAGTTCCTCCTGGATAAGAGCAGAGCATGATAGAAGAGACTGAAGGTTGTCGGGGATGAGAGTATACGAGAAGGAGCCAAGAGAGCAGAGAAGGGTGGGTATCCATCGCACACTGGAGGCAGTCAGCTGTTCACTTGGGTCACGCTGTTATGAAAAAAGAACTGGTTGCACAGTACGTAGTTATAAGGGGGAAGTTACAACACACTGTGTATCGAGTGTTGGTTCAGTGGTATCAATAGAGACATAATCATAGAACATAATCATTGTGTAATAACAACCAGCAATAATACTACAAAACATTGGTATCATTACTTCTATTACCATCACTTTTATTTTAAAATTTTGATTTGATTTTAATTTTTACTAGCTTTCTGTGTACATAAATAGCAGGTGATAAAGAAAAATAGACTAAAAATAAAAAAATAGACTATAGAAAAAATAGACTAAAGATCAAATCTTGCAGGTGTGCAGTTCAGTCTCACTGTATTAGGTTTTGGATAGAAAAAAATTGGGGAAGCCTGGACGGAAGCAGCCATTATTTGTAATCTAAGTACCCCTTTGCTATCCCCATCCTTCACCATCACTATCACAATCTCCGATCACAATCACCATCATCATCGCCACTACAATCACCACCAGCATTGCCATCACCATCACCATCACCATCACCATCACCATCACCATCACCATCATCATCATCATTATCATCATTATCACCATCACCATCACCATCATCACCATCACCATCATCTCCGCCACTACAATCACCACCAACATTGCCTTCACCATCACCATTGCCATCACCATCATCATCATCACCATTGCCATCACCATCATCATCATCATCATCATCATCATCATCATCATCATCATCATCATCATCATCATCATGCATTCCCTATTCATCTTCACAAAAATCATCCCCACCATACCAGTGACAGCATGAAGATTTGCAGTCTCCAGCTGGGTGCTATCTGAGCGGGGAAGACGGCCAGCTGCTGGAGACAGTCAGTAATGCACTGATGACTGACGGAATTCTTTAGGAGGACACCCACTCGTGCCATGTCATCCACAGACAGACCAAATCCTTGGGGTAGATCGGACCATGGTGGGACTGACTGCAGTAAACACAGGATAAGCAATCAGTTAGGAAAACAAATCAAACCAAGGTTGGAGTAAAAGTGATAAGTGTGATGACTCTATGAACACAGAGTAGTACTGTACTTCACTTGTGTTTGGAGAATCACTGTAGCAGGGAAAAGTTCAAGCAGTCGCTTTGTACTGAAAATGGTGCTACTGTATGGTGTTTATTGAGAGAGTTCAACCAACTATGCCAGCAAGTAAAACATGACCAAAAATGATAAAAACTCAAACTTTTGTCTTTAATTCAGGTTAGAGAAGTGCAGGTTCTACTGTATTTGGCCAGTATCATTAAAAATAATCAATATAAAAAAATATTCTCACCACATGGTTTCTCTGTACTTCTCACCTTAGAAAGCCAGGGCACAGATACCAAAAAGACCAGGAACTGCTGCAAGTCTGATGGCAGTGATACCAGGTCTGCCAGGCAGTAAACAGTCATCACTACCTGGACCAGCTTGTCAACAGTGCTTGTCATGGCTCCGAGCCTGGTCGAGGAGAGGGAGTTTTCAGCTGCCTGGACGAGGGTTTGCAGGGCTGCTTTCATCAGCTCAAACAGATGGTTCAAGTGCTCATCCGAGAAGGAGACTAAGACAAGAAAAAGAATGCATTCAGTGTAATTTAAGGTCGCTCGCACATTGCTGTATCACCACACATTGAACTGACAGCCGTCGTTATTATAAGGAGTCAAGAATTATTACCTGGAAGTTTTATTTCATCAGCGCTTGCTAAACGTAACAGGACTTCTACTGCAACCCGGACACCTTCTAGTTGACAACATAGTGTCTCCTACAAGTAATCAATTAATTAATAAACATATTTCAATCATCTAAAAAGAATTGACGATCAGAATTCCAGAAGGGAAAAAGGAATAACTGTCAAATAGCACTTAGGGCAAATCTTTTGGCCAATAACATTGTCTCGTTTGCCGTCATTTGCAGCTTTTGGGCTTTCAAACCCAGCACTTTTGGCCCCTGATAGACTATAAATTATTTCCTACTAAGTAGGAAATAGACTGTACTATTGTGTAATTTCACTAAAAATCATTTTATTCTCCAGCCACTGATAGAAGATGGTGATTGACGCTGAAAAGACTAATCCTGCATGCCAAATTAACAAAAAGCTTACCTAAGATGCCCAATAAATACTCACTAAATTCACAACATCATTTGCCTCAGCATCCATTACTGCATTGATCAACTCATTGATTCTCTTAAACAATGCCATTTGCAGCAAGGGAGGGGAGGGTGGGGAGGGTAAAGATTCAAAGGCTGTCTCAGATTTTGCGTTTCTTGCAAGACTTAGTCTCTTCTTCTTTGGGGGCACGGCTTGTGTGGATTGCACGGGGAATTCGATGTCTCCCACAACAGGTGAGGTGTTGGTCTGTTGAAACAAGAAGGGAGACACAGAGGTCAGTGCTAGTTCAAATGATATTGTTCAAAGTATTTTTTCTTAAATTTATCAAACATATAAAATGACACTGAAACTCACATCAGTTATTTTTGATAGTTCACTTCTTTTCCACTCATCTTGTATAGCCTGGCACAGACAGCCAGTCATGTACTGAAACAATAAAGTATAATAGTAGTATAATTAAGTATAATTTAGTATAATTAAGTATAATAAACCACAGGCATTATATGTACAGTACTAGGTTGATCTTTGTGATTTTGATAATCTTGATGACAGCCATGTTTATGGTGTGAATGCTATGTAATAAATTAAGGCACTCCCTTAAAGCAGAGCCAGCACTGAAAACCTTTTTGTGTTGACTGAGATAGTTTTAGGGGGATCTAGGTGTCCAGGATTCTGCTCTCTTCATCTTTAGAATTAATTATTTAATGAGATTAAAATTATCTTAAGTTTATTACAGCCATATAATTATAAATTGTATGATTATGACAGTAATGATGATGATGATTATAACAATAGTTGATGTCACATTCATGACATTGATAATGACATTGATGACAATTATAGATAATATTTTTATGGTGTCTTTGCAGCTACATGTTTGATAATAAGAGTGCACATTCAAAAGTGGTCGAGTTGTAGGCATGAGAATGCATCTCAGGGAGCCACCATACAACCCTTGTCTGACCATGGATCACAGCTAAGGTGGAAATTGTTGGTTTTGTTGAGGGAGAAAACTGGAGTACCCAGAGAAAAACCCTCGGAGCATAGGTGGACCAACTAACTCCATTCATGTCGGAACCGGGAATCGAACCCGGAACCCAGTGGTGAGAGGCACAGGCACTACAGAGCGACGCTCTGCCAACTGCGCCACCTAAAAATCACTATAAATTATTCCACTACTGCTAAGGATAATGGTGACAACAACATATCAACATACCTGTTGTTCTGGACTCTGCCCAATAAACTCTACCAATGCTTTATTAACACTTTCTCTCATGGGTATATTTGTACTGATGGCAGGGCTAAGAACACTTGGAGCATGGGTATATATGTACCTCAACGCACCACAAATAGCTGCCTGAAAATACACAGAATACAGCAACTAATCATCAATTAGAGCACTACATGGCTGATCTTGGCCATTTGCAGGAAGGGATGATTTGTCACAACTCCCCGCTCCCCTTGTATCCTCTGCCACCTTAACCATTAAATTGTTTGAATCCATCTGTTGCCCTTGTCACCTCCTATTTAAAGCCAGACCCCCTTTTGGACGTCTTAATCCGCCACAGGATGAGCTCTTGCATGCAAAAAATAAAAGTGGAACTTTTACACTACTATCAAATAGTAAACACAGGCAACTTTTCTTTATCCATACTTGGACTCGGGTACTGTATCATTGTGAATTGTGAAATGATACTCAGTCTTTGCTCTGTTTTTTTTTATATTAATGACCAGTTTTGTCTTTCAAAATAAGTCCCATGTGGCCAATTAGATGAAGAGGCTTCACATACTGTATCCTACAGTATGCAAGCTATAAGTTCAGGACATATTGACTTCTCTAAACTGTGAGAAGCATATCTCAATGATTTTGTTCTTTTTTTTTATTTTTGGGTGGGATAGTGACATACAACAATACATGACCACATAATGGCCACTTTGTGATGATAATGAATGTGATAAAATATAAAATTTAAAAAAATACAATAATTTGTACACCTGACAGCAGGTTGCATAGTAACTTGCCTCACCTTCATTTCCACCGTCTGTAGATTGAAAAGCCCGCCAGATACCAGAAACTGCACCAGGCTAGCGGCCATGTGGTTAATGTGCCAGGGAGGGAGAACAAGGCGTGGCACCATGCCTGGGGTAAGAGGGGAGCCTGATACCTCACTGAAGAGTCTTTTAAGGCATGCGGCAAAACGCTTCTCAAGAGAACATACACTTTGTCTAAAAATCAAGAGATTAATATTTGGTATTAATTCACCAAGGTGGACACTTTATTCAATGTTGCTAACCGTTTAAGTTTACTTCTAAGCAAAGAACCTCTTAAAGACCTGGCACAGGTTTTTTTTAACAAAATGCAATATTATCTAACTACAGTTGTACATTCTTTAGAGTCACTGTCGGCCACTATATTTTGTCATCCAAGGAAAATATCAAGAAGTGTACATAAGGGAGCATCCATTCAACCATTCACCAACCCATCCACCGACCCATTCACTATATCTTGTCTTGGAACTTACCCAGTATAATTTGTCTGTTTTACAATATTGAAAAAAGGAATTAAATAACAACGATGTGGCTGAGGGCTTTCAAAAAGTTATAGAGGGTATTTTAAGTGCTAAAATTAAACCTTGACAAATCCAAAAAAGATTTTAAAAGAAGGCACAAATCCACTTGATCATAAAAGGTATAACCATACTTTGGTAGTTTACTGCACTGCGGTGAGCTCAAGACTATCATAACAGCACAGAGACTTCTGATAAACTTGTCCAGGTGGGGTACAGGAGGAAGACCACGCAGCAGGAGCAGCTCCGTCATAGCTTCCAGAGCGCACTTATAATGTAATAGATGTGATTAAAAGCATTTTACATGCAAGTAACTTTAATACCCTGACTGTTAAGACTTTACATTTATGAGTGTGAGTTATTTGTAAGCACTGACACAGATGGTGGCATCACAGCCAGCAACCCTAACATAAGAGTGTGTGTTTCCCTCAACATATCTCATCAGATAAGACAATGGGTTCACACTCCTCAATGGGAGCCAAGCTTATCTGGCCCTGGATAAATAAAACCTTGGGCCCTCTGGCTTTGAGGGATGATGCATGTCCCAATAAGCTAGCATGACTATCCAGAAATCCCTGGGCAAACAGCACAAGACTAAATATTCAAGATCTCATAGGGGTAACTGATTCTGTATATTTTTAATGGGAGAAGTGAATTTCTGGGCTCAGCGGTGAAACATTTTTAGTGGTTCTCATTTGTAGCAATTTCATATTTTGTGCACTATATTGTCTTCAGCAATAATACTAAGGAAGCAGTGATGGAAGTCATGACTGTGTTTTTTTTATTTGCCAGAGGATGACCCCCTCCCTGCCCCCACCCCCTTCCCCCCCCCCCCCCCCCCACACACACACACAATACCTGTTTCGGCACAGCCACTCCAATAGCAAGCTGCTGACAACATGTTTGCCACAGCATAGGAAGAGAAGACTGTGCAAAAGCACTGATATCCATAATGACTTGTACAATGATCCGGCTGCAAGCGTGTTACATCATACAGTACAATACAATCCATTACAAAAAGATTAAAGTGGAGCCTCCGACACCTCCATTTAATGGACAAGCATCCATTAATCACTTCTGTTGTTATCTGATGCCTTACTGATTATGTCATATTAGTCACACGATTACAATTCAGTAATTACCATATACTTAAGTTACACCAATCTACACTAACATGTATCAGCGTCACTAATGTCCTTCAACTACTAGTGAAGCTGTCATGAGATTTTAAAATTACAGGTGGAATCCAGGACCAGAAAGGGGGAGAGGCCATGCACACACCCCAAGGAAGCTAATCCACTTTTTCAGGTCTTGTACCCCCCATAAAAAATCCTGGGTACAGGCCTGGAATCAATCATAAAATGGACCTCTATAAAGTACTAATGGCACTAGAAAAGATCCCAACAGTAACTTACATGAATGCTGTACATAAATCACAGACACAGGTTTGTTTGGCCGAATAGAGACTTATTTTCAAGCCAAAAACTTAAAAAGAAATATATCTCTGCCCACCTCGGGATGAATATCAAACTAGATAGGAATTATAATTACGTATAGAGTCTTTGCGTGTGAACACGAATTGAGCAATGATCACGAAATATGATGCCTATTCTCATGTAACTAATTAATACCTCACTATTCTAACTGATTAAAATAAATTACAACTAAACCATAGAGGGCAATTAAATATTTTGAGGAACCCAAAATACCCCAATTAATCATCAATTATCATGTCTAAGTCTTCACCATAATCCTTGTTCTTTCTCTGTTACCTGATTGCATCTTGCAGGACAATGTGATCAATCAGACATCTAATACTAATCTGGATTTTTGAGACATTCTCCCCTCCAGCTACCTGAATGAAAAGAAAAATTGTTAAAAATGATCAACATTTCCTGTTACAGTATTCAATAAAATCTGATTGAGAATCTTACAGCATGCTTCTCTTGAGCTCTCAACTGAGAGCTCAACTTTTTTAACCATAATCGTTACTACTACAGGCTGCAGTACCTTATCGGAAACATCATCAATCTCAAAGAACTGGAAGTGCTGAAGCTCAATGGGAAGGGTGACAGATGAGGTTGATTTATCGTCAAACACAGATGAGTCATCAATTATTACCAAAACTGAAAAAACAAAGAGCAAAAATTGTCAAGGTTGAGCTTCTTTGTTAATTTTGCTGTTACATCCAACTTTTTTCATTCAGTATACGGCTGTTACAAAGGAAATGTATGAAACGAATTAGTGGCATCAGCAAACATTGTGGACGGTGGAGCAACTGTGGGTTTATAAAAGCAAATGGCATTTTGCTTCCCAGTACATTTTGGTGAAAGATATTTATTCCAGCGATACTGGTACTGTTTTCAGAGATGTCCAGTACCCGTGTATCCCTTAGTACAGCAGGGGCGGATCAAGGATTTTAAAATGGGGGGTGGATAATGGCCGGATAGACGGCTTAGTACAGCAGGGGCGGATCCAGGATTTTAAAATGGGAGGTGGATAATGGCCGGATAGACGGCTTAGTAGAGCAGGGGCGGATCCAGGATTTAAAAATGGGGGGTGGATAATGGCCAGATAGTTGGCTTAGTGCAGCAGGGGCGTATCCAGGATTTTAAAATGGGGGATGGATAATGGCTGCATAGACGGCTTAGTACAGCAGGGGCGGATCCAGGATTTTAAAATGGGAGGTGGATAATGGCCGGATAGACGGCTTAGTAGAGCAGGGGCGGATCCAGGATTTAAAAATGGGGGGTGGATAACGGCCAGATAGTTGGCTTAGTGCAGCAGGGGCGGATCCAGGATTTTAAAATGGGGGTTGGATAATGGCCGGATAGACGGCTTAGTACAGCAGGGGCGGATCCAGGATTTTAAAATGGGGGGTAGATAATGGCCGGATAGACGGCTTAGTACAGCAGGGGCGGATCCAGGATTTTAAAATGGGGGGTGGATAATGGCCGGATAGACGGCTTAGTACAGCAGGGGCGGATCCAGGATTTAAAATGGGGGGTGGATAATGGCCGGATAGACGGCTTAGTACAGCAGGGGCGGATCCAGGATTTTAAAATGGGGGGGTTGGATAATGGCAAGATGGATGGCTTAGTACAGCAGGGGCGGATCCAGGATTTTAAAATGGGGGTTGGATAATGGCCGGATAGACGGCTTAGTACAGCAGGGGCGGATCCAGGATTTTAAAATGGGGGGTAGATAATGGCCGGATAGACGGCTTAGTACAGCAGGGGCGGATCCAGGATTTTAAAATGGGGGGTGGATAATGGCCGGATAGACGGCTTAGTACAGCAGGGGCGGATCCAGGATTTTAAAATGGGGGGTGGATAATGGCCGGATAGACGGCTTAGTACAGCAGGGGCGGATCCAGGATTTTAAAATGGGGGGGTTGGATAATGGCAAGATGGATGGCTTAGTACAGCAGGGGCGGATCCAGGATTTTAAAATGGGGGGTGGATAATGGCCGGATAGATGGCTTAGTACAGCAGGGGCGGATCCAGGGTTTTAAAATGAGGGGTGGATAAAGGCCGGATAGACGGCTTAGTACAGCAGGGGCGGATCCAGGATTTTAAAATGGGGGGTGGATAATGGCCAGATAGATGGCTTAGTGCAGCAGGGGCGGATCCAGGATTTTAAAATGGAGGGTGGATAATGGCCTGATAGACGGATTAGTACAGCAGGGGCAGATCCAGGATTTTAAAATGGGAGTAGGATAATGGCCGGATAGACGGCTTAGTACAGCAGGGGCGGATCCAGGATTTTAAAATGGGGGGTAGATAATGGCCGGATAGACGGCTTAGTACAGCAGGGGCGGATCCAGGATTTCAAAATGGGGGATGGATAATGGCCTGATAGACGGATTAGTACAGCAGGGGCGGATCCAGGATTTTAAAATGGGGGTAGGATAATGGCCGGATAGACGGCTTAGTACAGCAGGGGCGGAACCAGGATTTTAAAATGGGGGTTGGATAATGGCCGGATAGACGGCTTATAACTAATCAAGTGGTTCTTGGTAGGTCACTACAGATCTTACAATACTTCACGCTGAATTGGATTTGTCAAGGCAGCAAAGTCAAGCTATTTTCTTCAAACAAAGTGACTTTTCATTTTTTTTACTCAAAAAAGGGGTTGGATACCCCCCCCTCTATCCACACCAGCACAGTGTAAGAGTCTTATTTGTAAATGTTTTGCACACCTCTGTATAGAGAGACCAACTCTGTGAGAATGCTATTGTAGAATACCAAGTCTTTTGTCTTCACAAGCTGAAAAAAATTGACATTTGTTTGTTTGTATGTAATTGAATTTAACTGTATTGACTTTAAAGTCCTGAAGATAGGGTCTCTTGTGAAGTGACACAAAAATATTTGGCATGTAATTATTAGAAAATGTCAATCAACCACTGCTCTGTCATTGTTGAGATCTAAAAATAAAACTTTTTCTTTTTTGGAAAAAATCAAACTTCTCAATCTTTAGTCTTCGTCTGCTGAAATTTCACAGAAATGCTTGCTTCGTAGGCTGCTTTACATTACTTGCTTTCATTAGCTGATAGAAATTGTTCTTTTTGCAACTCAGCTTTGTTTAGGAGCATAAAATACTGGCATTAAGGTCATCTTTGACATGCTAGAACAACACGAGGCACCTGGAATATTGAATGAATGGCTGAAATGGACTTGGGGTGTAGTGGCAAGCATCCTGGCTCTGCTAACACTCGCATCAACCGCGTCAACACCCAAAGTATGAAAGCTTAACAACACATAAAAAATTATTAGAATCAGGGGTTTCATTAAGTTTCAGAGTAGGCAGTGGAGATTACTAGTAGTTCAAATGAAACTTTAATCTATTAAAAAAGTAGTTGGCACTCGAAAAATAGTAGCTGGTGTAGTAGTAAATTAAATTTGGGGAGTTACTGTAATCAATATTACAGCTGGAATGCTGAATAACAAGGGATTCAGCATTCCAGCATTCCATTCTGCTTAAGTTGAAGGCAGAGACAGCCAAATTGTGGAATCCTAGCAAAAACAGGAGAAATAAAGAAATCTCCTCACCTATATACCCCCATTGCCAACTTGCCCATACAGTACTTATAACCCAACACACAAGATTGAGCAATGTAACCCAACACATAGGGAGGGGCTGGGTATATTCATTTTTGGGGAGGGAGGGCTGGGTATAACCTCGCACATGTTTGTCTATAGAAAGCATTCGTTAACAAATCCACTTATAGATCTCACAAGGGTGTGATAAATTGCCCTATACAAGGGAATTATTGTTTTAATATTTTTAATAAAAAATAGGCAAAACAACGATTTTCCATAGAATAATTTTTCGGAAGCAATATAAATCGCTAAATAGTGGGAGATTTGAGTGGGAGAAGGGGTCCAATATCTTGAGACTCCGGCCTAATGCGGGAGAGTTGACAGGTATGTGCTATAAGCAACATTAGAAATATCAACCCTACTGTACCTTTTGCAGCGTGGTCACATGACCTCACCACAGGGAGCCTTGGTGCCTCATTAGCAATTACAAAGCTTTCTGTGGGTTGCCTGTGAACTACTCCTACAAAGCACTCTGGGAAACTTTCAATGCAATGCTGGAAAAATGTCCAAATCAGCTCTGAGTGTGGGGTCCCTGTGGATTTTTTGGAGAACTGGGCTGCAACTAAGTAAGAAAACAATTGTAATCTTTTTCTTCCATATTGCCATTGTAAAATTCCAAAATAAACATATGTGTCTTCAACAATATTTCCTAAGGTTGCTCAACAACCATTAAGATTATGTGATGCTCAGTAACACATGATTGTTAACCATAATGTCTAGTCATGTCTCATGTTGTTTAGCAACAATATCAGTATCTGCAACAACCTTTTGTAAACAGAGTTTGTGCAGACTTGTAAAGGAGGGGAGGGAGTGGTAGAAGAACCACACAACATGACTGGGATTGTCTATCAAATGGAGGAAAATGGAGAAACAATGTGAAATAGGGGAGATACCACCCTCCCACCTTCCTGCTTAAAATCCTGGCCATGTTGTAGGCTTGTGCCTTTAATCATCTGGTATCACTCGTTGATCTAACTGGAGGGACAGGAGCAAAAAATGGCAAAGTTTAAATTGTAAGCTCTTGTTAACTTATATTCGCTTGATTTTTTGCATAGATGTTCCTTGTGTTATATTAACCAAAATAAGCTTGAGTATTTTGGGGTAGATAATCCGTTCTAGAGATATTGCAAATTGCAAGACTCTTGATTTGTTTGAAATTGCCCAATTTGGGCGAAATTGCTAATGTTTTATGATTTATGGCAACTTTGCTCAATCATATCTCAAGAATGGATCATCTACCAAAAAATACTATTGCATATTTTGTTTATATTATGCAAGGAACCTCTAGGCAAAATATCAGCTAAAAATAAGCGAACACAACCTTACAATTTTAAATTTGCCATTTTTTGCTCCTGCCAACTGGAGGGTGCAGTAAGGCAGGGCGTATAGTCAATTGTGATTTAAATACATGGGAAATAGTGACAAAAGATCCTGAAAATACACAATCTACAATCAAATGACAGTGACAGTGTCTTTGTTGGACCCTTCTCCCATTATTATGATTATAGCTAAGTTTCCCATGGCCTTGGCCCATCCTTAAACACTCTCAACACATATTCATTTGGCAGAAAAATTGAGATAAAAAGACTCTAACCTGCATCAAGGTCAGTAAGGGTTCCCTCTATAAATGTGCGCAGAAGTTTCCTTATCTCCTTGGCCGAAAATGCATGCTCCTGGGTATTGAGACTAAAAAAAGGGGGGGAAACAAGAAAAAACAAAAATAAAATAAACTTTTCCAATACAGGTAACCCGGTCCAGCAATAAATGTGCTATAAAACACAGCAACAATATCAAATCAAAATATCTCCCAAACCTTTCTAGATCCTTTCTATTTCTCAGCGTGTCTAGAATAGCTGCGATTGTTTGACTCATCGAAGAGGAAGAAGAGATGACTCCAGCCATATCAACTTCACCTCTTTCGCCCGATTTCTAGTTTTCTAAATGGCCCTAATTCATTGTCGCTTGTACATTATGAGTACAGAAGCCTTCGGTAGTTGTATCACAGCTAGCAGGATGACTTGAGCTAAGTTTTAGAGAAATGTTTAGCAACAAGTTGCAGAATTTCTCCCGCATGTTTGAACATGTGACTTTGTGGTGAGTCACCGCTGACTGTTTTTGGCATTAGTGGGTTTCCTGTGGTGTGACAGGACTACTTGATAACCGAAAAACTACAAATTCGAACAAGCAATTCTTAGCTAGAAGGCATGTTGCTTAGAAAAAAAAAAAAAAAAATGCGCAACCGGCAACTAACCCCGAAAATATCGAGCGAGAGAATATGTGAATCCAGGGCCATAGCAGGCCTCGAAATATTGGAAGGGGGGGGGGGGGGGGGGGGGGACAGAGTACAAAAACATAAAAAATATATATATTAGGGGGCACGTGCCCCCAGTGTCCAACCCCCTGCTACGGCCCTGAGATCGGGTTTTGATTAAAGGGACAAACCATTTGATTCGAGGACACGGGGGAGGAGGGAGGCAAATTTTTTTCCTGGGCAGTTTTGCTGTTCGACTTTTTAAGGGCCTCCCCCCGTCAAATACAAAATGGACCGTCCCTTAGAGGACACACGCTTAGCGTCAGCATGAGCGCGCACTCCCAGCAACTGGATTATAAGGTAAAATAATAAATAATATGGTTCTCATTTCAGGTGGTGTCTGCCTATAGACGCAAAGAAGACGTCACAAATAAGATCTATTTGTAAATTTGACCAAAAAGTTTTCCCTCACACCAAGCCCACGGGCGGAGTCTTAAAGGAGTTTCCTGACGTCACTTCCGGAACTGGAAGTTCATTTTTCTTTTATTCTTGCTTTTGTTTGGAGGGGGTGGGGGCCTGCTCTTGCACCGAAAAGGATATTCAAAAGGAAAGGGGATCTGGGCTTCACCGCCTCTGATTTAGACTCGTACCCAGCCGTTGTTTGCTGTTACGCGGGAGTCCATAGGACTCCTGAAGCGGAGATGGAAAAAAACAAATTCCGACCTCTCAAACCGCATCCTGACCGTTATGCACCGTGACCCCCCCCCCCCTGGCCACGGGGGGGGGATCACGGCCTTACTTTTAAGGTCTTGGTTAAAGTAAATTTGATACAACTGTTTGTTTTTGTGGTAGTTCTTAAACTTTATTTTTTCAAAAAGATTTGTTCCATAAATCGCATTCTAAGACGGCTAAAATGGGCCTTTGCTATTTCCCGTGACCTGTTGACCGTGAATTCACGCCAAATCTTTGACTTTAGCGTATTATTTTGGGGCGAGAAGTCGAGCTTGCCGGGCGTAACCTCGCGACGGGTTTTAAGATATCGCCTTCAAATTTTCGGGATCTGATAGATAATTATGCCATGTCATAAAGCGTGTGAGGAATTTTCGACTGAAGATCGCTTTTATAGCACTTTTCGTGTCCAAATTTTGCCAGACATGAGAGTTCCAACTTTGATTCGTTCTACTTTGGGAGATCATCTATGTGTCATTGAGATGCAATTACGTGCAAGTGCATGCGCAATAACGCGAAGGTGCATTACGCACCTTTTGAGTTTGAGGCCTCAAAACTTAAAAACGGAATTAGCTATTGCAAAAATAAAACTTGCAGGAGATAATTCAATATTTTATTTTTTATTTGATGTATAGTTTGTACATTGAGTACAGAGAAAATTGCGGCGCGACAATATTTTTTTTCCGCGGACTTGTCGTCTACCTCTACCGAGACCATAAGTATCTTAAAAAATGGCATTACTTCCCTCCACAACATTTTATTTTCATTGAAAGTTTATTTTAATGTTCCTAAAAGGTCTTCACTCCTTGCTGGTCTCCGCCGTCGAAAAAAGGGCTTTCTCCGCTCAAACTCGTATTTTATAACTGTTGAAAATAACATACACAAAATTGTTCGAATTGCTCACGCGCAAAATATTTGATTGCGTCAAAACGAGGCTACCATGTTCGTTTTGCCGCAACAAGCACCAACACGTCCCCAAGCCCCCCCCTTCACGCCAATGATTCATAAAACAAACGTTGAGATAAACAAGTGTTTCTCACAATAGACAACTGTCGAGCATTTTCGACTAAAATAATACTAATATCATTTTGGTCAAAGTTCCTATCTTGACTTCGTGTAGGACATTATAAGAGAAGTGCCATTACAATATTAATATTTCGAATGGCATAGCAACATGTTATGTTAACGAGGCTGAAAACTACGGTATGAAGCCTCGCTTTGATGGAACCGAATCTTCATGTGTCAGAATACAATGTTGAAGAGGCTTCTACAAGGTGACAGTTCTGGAAAACTCAAGAGACTTCTTCCAGTAAAGCGCGATAAAATCAAACTTTTTAGTTTCAAAACATTTTATCATACTTTTGGACAATAAGAAAACTGGAGCGGACTATAGACCATAGTTAAATCTCTTATTCCGCTGCACACTAGTGTCATAACGACATAGGCGAGCGCACTCTTATGTTCGTATGTTTAAGTGTGAATGGTTCGACATTAAGAGATATGCCCGACAGCGACATAGACGTGACGACAAAAGAGAAAAATTCTTATGTCATTATGGTTAAGTCGAGCTTAACATACGAACTTACTTCACGCTTATGTCGTTAAGTGACTAGTGTTCACCTGGCATTATAAGTAAAGAAGCCTGTCATTTTTTTTAACACACTGGCTTGAAAGATGCCTAGACTTTTTGCAGTTTTTACTCGAAGGATCCAGCCCGATTGTGTTGGCTTTTGTAGAACATGCGCATGCGTATACGTTTTTCAGCGCCGTCCTAAAAGGTCTGTTCTTAGTAACACGCTTTGACGACCATCTTGACGCGTGCGCATCCAATTTTCCCGCCTTTTTTCTGCAGTCTCTCCCTTGCACAAGAAGACCTCCAGTCTTCCTGCACTAGAATAATATATAGAATGCTGATAAAGGTCCGCTCCTAGTGACATCCACAAGCTTTGACTACCATCTTATTGTATTTCTTCAGCACCACGTTGTTATCTTGATCAAAATACAGCACAGAAATAGGCGAAAGCTCTGTCGGAGCGCAGCAGGGTTTCGGCACTGTCTTGGGGTTCATCAGATGGACTAGAGTTTGTACAATAGCGTGATTTGTCGCGTTCATGTTCGCATTTAACGGAAATGAACATTCCCCCGAACAATAGAACGCCGAGTAGCCCTCTGGAGCTATTACCCAATCCTGCCATCGCAACTTTCGGAAACTCACGTGCAAAGCTTGCCGCTGACACACCTTTTTATTGCTGGCTCGTGGGTCGACCCCGCCCACCTGTGCGTTCGGTAGCGACCTGGAGACCCGCGTGGCGCGATGCTGTCTTATGTCGTGCGCGTGTATTTCATGAGTATACTTCTTTTCTCCGTCTTGCTTGAAGAACGACACAATGAAAGGCCGTTTTTCTTTCAGGCCGTGAAAGCCAACAAAACCAGCCAAGTGCGGTGACAGCTCCTGGTTGTTGAAATTCACCACTGATAACTCGAGTCCGTAGTTCTTTTCCGGTGACTCCGACCATACTCTACCAGCAGCGCTTATGTCAAACTCTTGCCAACCCTTCTCCCAGCTCCGCAAAACCCGCTGATCGATCAAGTCTAAGACTTGGGCGGGATAAATGACTTGGTAGAGACGAACTACGTAGGTTGCGTTACGCCAATTGGACGGATCACCGCGAGTGTCTTCCTTGTACAGGCGAAATTCTGTGGCGGTAACCCTCTCACCTTCTGGTGTGAGAAGCTTGAATTTGTAAGTCGCATGCATGTGGGAGATCTTTGGGCGTCTACCTCCCTCTAGAAAAAGAATATCGTGTTAAGCCAAAGAATGCATACCCTGTTTCCAGAGCCTCGAGCGTCTCTCTATTCAGTGGCCAGCGAGGTTGAGACGCTCAACCTCGCTGGTTACTAAATAGAGAGACGCACGAGGCTCTGGAACCAGAGTAAAGAATGCAAAGTTGAGCGGATGCTATGCACTTATTACATGAAAAATTCGCGCACTTTCAAGGGCGGTGGAACAGTGTTTGTTAGGCTAAATTCTGATAATTAACCACAAATTTCCCTCTCGTTTAGCTGAAATGTACCTTGTTTGCGAGGCGCTCTCCGTGTTTGATAAGAAAACCCGGTCATATTACGTTGCGTAATCCGAGATTATAAAAAATATTTTGTTATTAATCGGACACGTTTCGGCTAGCGTTTTGGGGACAGTTCGCGCGCCACGAGGTAGTAGCTCGGGTTTTCTCATCAAACACGGAAAGCGCGACGCAAACAAGGCGCATTTCAGCCTAACAATTCCTGTTCCTACCGCCCTTGCACTTTCTTGACATCGCAAAATTACAGTGATTCATACACAGGAATCAGATGTCAATTTGAAAACTTGATGTCCTAATTAGGAAATAGAGTAAGAGTGTTTTATTACTATATAGTCGATCTAGGTGTGAACAGGTCGCGGAAATTTTATTCAACAAAGGTATCAGCAACGCACTGTGTTCTTTTCTAGAACAGGTACACTATGTCTTATAAGAACCATTTTTTAAAAAAACGTCCACCTGAGATTTATAGACTATATAGTCGACCGAGATGTGAACAGGTCGCGAAAATTTGATGCAACAGGGTATCAACAACGCATTGTGTTCTTTTCTTGAACAGGTACACTATGTCTTATAAGAACCATTTTTATAAGAACGCCCAGCCTGAGATTTCACCAAATTCTAAGATCATGCTAAGAAAATGCCGGAGATAGTAGCCTTAAAGTGCTCCAAATTAGAACGGTCCATCCTTAAATGAAAATGAGACGTTTTTATAAAAAAAAAAATGTACAGTATAACCCCAACATAAAATGGATGTTGTATCGAGAGTAGCGTCGTATCGATTATCACTATTGTGGCTCCACTGTAGAGCGAGGTCTTATGGGACATCCTCCTTCAAATACAAGGATTGAATCCACCCCTCACCAAAACGATGCGGTCTCGGACCGGATATAAAGACAAGGTTTGAATATGTGATTAAAAAAAATCATTTTTCCAAAAATGAAAGGAATGGGAAGGAATTCAACACGAAACTACATAATTCATCGTTTAACAACATAGATAACAAAATTTCAATAACCATTTAAAAAATTATTCGTTGTACTTATTTCAGCTTTTATTTGGGACCTACCAGACAAAACATCAGTGAGAACAAAGAAAATCGTGTCGTACTCACGCGTATCTGCTACCTGTCAATCATAGTATCAGATGTCAATCAAATTTACGATAGTGCGCGTAATTTCTGCCTCTATCTAGAGCACGCGCGCTATGTTCCTTCCGTGAGCTAGTCGAGGGAATCGTGAAAAATGATTTTCACCATATGTGTAACACAGGAAATAATGAGTTCTAGATGCACGGTAGCTATGTGATGTATTGAAGGAATCCGCATAAAGGTTATCGCTCGATTTAGAAACAGCTCGGTTCTTGCGCATGTGATCATAACAGCGTGGAGCAAAAAGATAATCTTACTTTATACTATTGACACTAAAATGCAATCGGACACTGCGTATGGGTAAGATTTTATCTTTGATCAATATATCTCCAGGGCTCGAGCCGAAAAATTCAACGGAGTTTAAAATGTTATACATCCAATGGGAAATCTAAAGATGATGTTCTTGTAAATGAAAATTCTTGTTTTGGAGGGTCCCGTTAACGCATCTCACGGGATGTACGACAACGTGTAATCACATCACAAGAATTCGTCAAAATAACGGTGCGACTTCCGGAGATAATTTTCTACAAAGTATTTCATCCATAGGGCAAACATTTTAAAACTCTGTGACAAGATAAAGTCGGTGACGTTATCCTAGTTTCTCTGCGAGAGAGAGAGGGAAGGGAGGGGGAGAAATGGCTTGCTTACCGTGGTTTAGATAACTCATTATCGTATCAGCTCCGACAGCTCGAGAATCGGCTAGCGTTCCATTACAACAGAAGCCTGTTGTGTCGGTGGTTTGGTTCTGTGAAAGGCTGTTGTACAAAGCGATCATATATCGAGGCCCAGAAAAGCGTTTTCCATACATTCGAGTTACCAAACTTAGCTTGGGCTTTCGGGGAAGACCCATAAGATTCAGTAACTCTTGCTTTAATGTAGGCGGCGTATCGTCATTGCGAGAAGCCAGAGACGAATTCTGTTCACTTTGAGAGGCTTTTAGAATCAGAAAGCACACCAGTAACAGGTCTCGTATTCTCCGCATGGTTCACCAAGGGTTCGTACGGGCTTAGTTGTCTGTTTATAATCTCTCTAAGTTCTTCGCATGGGTATTGATGAATACAAGTCAACTTTGCCGAACAATTGAACTGTCAATCATTCTCTTTGTCTTAATTTGCCTCCAGGGCTTACTTTTCTCGCCAGAACCAATGAAATTGTACGGTGATTGTTTGGCGTAATGCTTTAATGAAGTGGTATTCGTGTCTCCCAGAGCGAAATAAGAATAATACAATTAGTATTGAATAACAGTGTAGACTATTATCACAGTCATTGTCGGTTTTCAGAGCTCAGCAAGACCAAACAGTGATAAACATAAAACCGAGTTTATAGAATCAACAGTACGGATACCCGTCTCTGGCGAGATCGATTTGCGTTCCTTGTAATCACAGAGCTAAGCGATGATGCGGCGTTGAAAGACCCCCTCAAAGATCAAAGAGTACATTCTACACCTAGTCCTTGCCATTCCACTCCCCCGTAGAGATCTCGTTGCCTGTTAATTACTGATGTGGTGTATTTATCCCATGTCCGGATACCCAGCGATCCTTGCGGTCATCGTGCGATTGAATGTCAGTAAACCCCAATAACTCGAACTGCATCAAGTTCCCCAGGAGACCTTCGTTTTACTCGGATAACTCGAACTCCTCGCTAAATCGAACTCGGATAACTCGATCTCCTCGCTAACTCGAACTCGGATAACTCGAACTCCTCGCTTACTCGAGCTCGGATAACTCAAAAACACCGCTATTTCAAAGTCGGTAACATAAACTCCCCAGTAAATCAAAGTCGGGTAACCCGAACTCCTCGCTAACTCGAACTCGGATAACTTGAACTTTCCGCTAACTTGAACTCGGATAACACGAACTCACCGCTAATTCGAACTCGGTAACATGAACTCCCCAGTAAACCGAACTCGGATAACTCGAACTCCCCGCTACACGAACTCGGATAACTCGAGCTCCCCGCGAACACGAACTCGGATAACTCTAACTCCCCGCTAACACGAACTCGGATGACTCTAGCTCCCCGCTAACTCGAACTCAGATAACTCGAGCTCCCCGCTAACACGAACTCGGATGACTCTAGCTCCCCGCTAACTCAAACTCGGATAACTAAAGCTCCCCGCTAACTCGAACTCGGATGACTCAAGCTCCCCGCTAACCCGAACTCGGATAACTCAAGCTCCTCGCTAACTCGAACTCGGATAACTCTAACTCCCCGCTAACACGAACTCGGTTGACTCTAGCTTCCCACTAACTCAAACTCGGATAACTCTAACTCCCCGCTAACTCGAACTCGGATAACTCGAGCTCCCCGTTAACTCGAACTCCGATAACTCGAGCTCCCCGCTAACTCGAACTCGGATAACTCGAGCTCCCCGCTAACTCGAACTCGGATAACTCTAACTCACCGCTAACTCGAACTCGGATAACTCTAACTCCCCGCGAACACGAACTCGGATAACTCTAACTCCCCGCGAACACGAACTCGAAAAAATCTAACTCCCCGCTAACTCGAACTCGAATAACTCAAGCTCCCCGCTAACTTGAACTCGTATAACTCTAACTCCCCGCGAACACGAATGTGACCGGGTGGTATTTTGGGTTGTTTTAGATTTTGCAAAGATTTTAAGTAAGCGATTTTGGATTGCGATTATAATTGTTTTACGTATTTTACGGATTGTTTCTCAAACGTGATTCTAATTCGATATGTACACGTTTAGGAATTTACTTTCAACATTACCGCACGGTAAATGTCAAGTTCCGACGGTTACACGAACTCGGATAACTCTAACTCCCCGCGAACACGAACTCGGATACCTGGATACTCTAACTCCCCGCAGTAACCCGAACTCGAATAACTCGAGCTCCCCGCTAACTTGAACTTGGGATCACTCGAACTCCCCGCTAAATCGAAATCGGATAACTCTTACTTCCCGCTATCTGAACTCAGATAAGTCGAACTCCCCACTTACTCGAACTCGGATAACTCCAACTCCACGCTAACTCAAACTCGGATAGCCCTAACTCTTTGCTAACTCGAACTCGGACAATATTAACTCCCCACTTAATACTCGAACTTGGATAACTCTAACTTCCCGTTATATCATCTGAAATCGGATTTATCGAACTCCCTGCTCACTCGAACTCGGATAACTCAAACTCTTTGCTCACTCAGAAAGGGTTTCGTTTCCCTTGAGCTGCTTGACGAGAAACAGACCGAGAAAGCGGGGGGCTCGAAATATCCCTCGAAAAAATCTACTGTGAATTTCAAACGTGAAAGTGGTTTTGGAAATATTTTCCTATTTTCAGGAGGTTTGGTTTAGAAAGGGATCCCGATTTCTTAGTGCTAAATACCCTGGGTAACAGAGGATCAAAGCTTATGTACCAAACAACCGGCTACGAAGTGAGGCTTGGAGCCTCTTGTACCTAGAATTGTTTGATTGATTGTTTGTCAATTGTCAAAGAGTCACGGCGTTTTCGTGAACCAGAATTTTTAAGTAAAAGAGAGGCCCTGGAAACGAAGTAGTACACGAAATCGAGGCTCGTCCAATATGGCGGACTAGACAACTCTAGCTGCCTAAAAAAAACAGGATTTTTTTCATTATCATCTCACGCACACCCCTCGATATCAAAGTGGAACACAAGGAAAACGATGTTTATTTATCTGAGTAAAAAGGTGAGAAATTTTCTTGATATTTATGCTGCAAAATTTGAATGTTTACATTCGCTTCGTTGTCAAGGCGCCATATTTCTTTTTTTGTCAACCGAAATTTCTGTCTAGGGTGTTTTTAATTTCAAAACTTTGGGGTTTTCTGATTTTTAGATCGCTATTCCTAATAACACAAGGCTGAAATGTCTAGCATGGAACAGGGAACAGGGTTATATTGCTTGTGGCGGCGAAGAGGGTTTGCTGAAAGTCTTGAAACTTGAAACACAACAAGGTAAACCAGAATACACTTCACATGTACTACACTTCTTCTTCGATCTCTCGCTAATGTGTTTTACGACATTGAAATAAATTTTTTTAGTTGTCGCTATTTGTTTATTAAATAATTCCAAGAATTCATGGTTTGGCTATCCAGACTCTCTGATGTTTGGAGTATTTGTTTATTGTGGGGGGAGATCAAAATTCAGGCTAGAAACTAAAGGCAGTTGAAGAGGATAAGAATACTGAAAGGGGGGCCTTTGGTATGGAGAACAATTTGATGAGGTAGAAATACACAAGAAAAGCATAAAAAGAAAATAAAGGGTATTTTCATTTTCAATGAATGAATTCATTCGTCTTCAGGCAAAGACAGCAAACTAAAGGGACTGGCTGCTCCTAGCAACTTATCCATGAACCAGACGCTAGAGGGACATACAGGTACACGGAACAAATTAGTTGATTGTCAAGTTAAACAGGCCAATCTCACATCCTCTCAAAACAGTTTCATGATAACCAGAAGAATCCAATTAAATTTCCCAAAAAGACAGAGAAATTGGATGCAATGCAATTTATTTACGAGGAAATGAAGATAGCAAATTGAGTGAGAAATCAGTAATACAAGTTTGTCAAGAATATACCTTTGGTTTCTGAGATTAAACATTTCTGCAATTATGTGATTGAGCATGGCTTTCGTTATTAAAACTAAGGCTTGAAAACAGCAAATAACCTATCAAATATATTTACTTTTAGAGATGTCTTAGAAACAATGTGCTTTTTTTGCATATTTTTTTAGCTATTAAAACAAACAGTCAGTATGACTTTTGGTCCTTTAAACAACATTCTAGTGTATGGGGGCGTGGGTTCTTTAAGCCGCATACAATCACAGACCCAATCATAAATGCAATGTTTGATCTGTGCAGGTGCAGTTCAGGTAGTAACTTGGAATGAACAGTTTCAGAAATTGACCACAAGTGACCAGTATGGGCTGATCATTGTCTGGATTCTCTATAAAGGTAGTGAGAAATTTAAAGAATGTCAGTCCACCCCATCTTTTGTTACTGTTACATACCATGGATGTTTTGTGAGATGCCTTGTGGTAGGATTGTATTAACTGGTAAAAATGATTGGCCTTCTTTAAAGAGTACAGTAGTAACTATAACAATAATACATAATATACCCAGTGACAACAATTTATAATACTTTAATTACCAGTTGTGTGATAAGTTATATCATTACTTTAATTTTTCAGGCTCCTGGTATGAGGAGATGATTAACAATCGAAACAGGAGTGTTGTACGAGACATGAAGTGGAATGCAGATGGCCAGAAGATCTGTATTGTCTATGAAGATGGTAAAAACTTGCACAACACCATTCTTTATTTGTCATATGTACATAGTACAGTACTGAACAAAACACCTCTAGTTTGGTCAATTTTTGCACACTTTATATACACTTTTGAGCAATCAGTTATTGTTTATATACATGGTTGTATTCTTCATTTATTCAGCTTTAAAACTGTATAACACATTCAAATTGTTCACAGGAGTTTACTCTATCCTTGAAGTGTAAAATGCTCCGCCTATTGATGTGCAATGTGCTTTTTTTTCGTCATAGCCTGTTAATACTTTATTCCCATTTATCGTTTCTGTTTATGATGTTGTTTTGCAGGGGCAGTGGTTTTTGTTTTGTTGTTGCGTTGTTGTGTTGTAGGGGAGTTGTTGTCTTGCATTGATTCTTGTGTTACAGTGATTATTGTCATGTTGCAGGGGTCAGTGATAGTTGTTGTGTTACAGGGGTAGTGATTGTTGTTGTTTTGTTGCAGTAATTGTTCTTGTGTTGCAGTGGTTGTTTTTGTGTTAGCGATTGTTGCATTTATAATTGTTGTGTTGCAGTTATTCTTATTGAGTTGCTGTGATTGCTGTTGTGTTGCAATGATGTTGTTGTGTTGCAGTGATTTTTGTTGTGTTGAAACGATTGTTATTGTGTTGCAGTGATTGTTGTTGTGTTCCATAGATTGTTATTGAGTTGCAGTGATTGTTGTTGTGCTGCAGCGACTGTTGTTGTGTTGCAGGCACAGTGTTTCTTGTTGTGTTAGCGATTGTTAGGTGCAGTGTGATTCTTGTTGTGTGATTGTTTCTTGTTGTGTTAGTGATTGTTAGGTGCAGTGTGATTCTTGTTGTGTTAGTGATTGTTAGGTGCAGTGTGATTCTTGTTGTGTTTTTGTGTCGCAGGTGCTGTTATTGTAGGATCTGTTGACGGCAATAGAATCTGGGGGAAGGAGTTAAAAGGGGTGCAGCTTAGTAATGTGGAATGGTCCCCAGATGGCAAAAACATCATCTTTGGCATGGCTAATGGAGAAGTGCAAATATTTGATAACCAGGGAAACTTTTGTGTGAGTACTTTGAACAGACAGACAGGCAGGCAGGCAGGCAGGCAGGCAGGCGGGCACCCAGACAGACAAACACTCAGACAGATAGATGTGACATTTAGATGTGACATTACAAATAACAGGGTTTTGTTCTTATAATAATAATCTGAATTTCCACTCTAGACTAAGCTGACCTTGTTTTGCCTGACAAACGTGACTGGTGCTGTTAGGATAACCGGAATCAACTGGTATGTGATGTATCGTTTTACCTTATCCTACACTAAGGGCGAACAGGATGGGTCATCTTCCCAAAGGGAAAGAGGGTTAGCACACAGTTAGCACACACTAAGGAACCCACTAGAAGTCATATCCTGTGGGACACTGGTGTTCGTCATCTAAAAAAGGGGGGGGAACTACTGTAGCAAGTGCAAACAAAGGTACACTTCATTACTACTGTATATGAATACTTGCAGTACACTTTGCCAATTTATAGTGTATTTATTTGTTGTTTAGGTACAGTGGTGCCGATGGATACAGCGATGCTGATATTCCATGTCTGGCCATCTGCTTTGATAACGGAAGGATGCAGATCATGCGCCATGAACTTGACGAGAGTAAGGCTTTACCTACAGTATACCTTTCACTCCTGCCTGCCAGACCTTATTACCCAGGGGGGATGGGACCCCATAGAAACAGACGGGGGTGATGGTCAGGAAAATAAATTTTAACCCTAAGGGATAGCACTTTGGGAGTGGTCAACAGCAATTCTTACCCCTAAAAGATAGCACATTGAGTATGGTCAAAGCAATTTCTAATCCTAAAAGAAATAGCACTGGAAACACATTTTCATTTGGCAGCATAAGTATTTATGCCTCTGAATCAATTTTTAGTTTAAGTACAGAACAACAGAAACAGATCAATTGACATGTTTTAGCTTTTGTGATGCATTAGTTTTTACCTCTCCCTACAGTGACTGCATTTTATAGAAAATATAGTTGTGATTTAATCCTTTTATACAACTGAATGATATCAAATATTTACCAGGTTTACCTTTCCCTTACTGCATATGACATATACAGTAAACTTTTGGAAGTCAGACTTTCATGACGGCTGAGAGATTTGACAACCTATGTGTTAGTTGTCATTTCGGTGACTTGTGTGAAAAATGACAACTTGGATGTCCATGTTGTCAATTTGGCGACTAATGACTGAAAGAAGAGGTAGCGTTGCAGCAATATTGATTCATTTTATTCCAGGATTTGACTCAGAAAACTTAATAATGTCATACAGTACTTTCTTTATAAGAAAGAGATTTCAGTTTTCGTTTAGGCGCCATGATAACCACTCCATAATCAATACCGCAATGCAGCGGCCTATGTACTTTGGTGACTTAGGAATGGCAGGTTAAAAAGGAAATTTCATTAAAAAATTTTACATCAAACTGGGACTTTCTGGGAAGTGAGGGCTATGGCATTTTGGCAATTAACACGCCTGTGGCTTAGGCAAGCTTTACTGTATATACAGGGCTTCTGGAATTACGTGGAAAAAAATCTCAAAATTACGCGGGATTCTTTGCTAAATTACGCGGAAAATCAATCATTATGCGCTAAATTACGCGGGGTCTTGCAATACATTTTACTTTAAAAATCAAAATTTTGCGGGAGTCTTTACCGAATTACACACTAAATTACACGGAATATCGACTGTTAACGCTCAAACTACATTTTGTACCGAAGGAAAGCACGAAATAACATGAAAAGGTGATTTTTTTGTGTGAAAATATCTTAGGCAAGTTTTAATTGGCTACTAGCTACCAGCCTATAAAAAAGGTATTTTATTATTTGTCCTAGGCCTTCGCGGTTTAGCAAAGAACGCCTAGTCATTTTATTTGTTTTTGAAATTCAGTTTGAAACATTGCACTCTTACGAAGAATATCTCTATATATTTTTTACGAGAAATCGAGATAAGAACCCATCAGCTGTGCAATTAAATGTTTTGTCTTTTAAAATTTAGCCAAATTACGCGGGATTACATGGCACAAGCGCGTAATTCCAGAAGCCCTGTATATAATAATAGAGTTTCAATCCTTTATACAGGTCCTGTTTTGATTGATACCTCGATGATGGTGGTCAGAATTCAATGGAACAGTAATGGATCTGTGCTGGCAGTAGCTGGGACCCAGAGGGCACTCGCCCAGGTATTCAGTACTTATATTTTTTAGATGTCCAGGTCTCTCATCCCACATACCAGAAAATAAAACTCAAAATGAAGAAGAAATCACGTAACAAATTTGGGTCTAATCACAAATCATGGAGTCCCCCTAAAAACAAATTGTGTTTATGTGTCCGAGAGAAGGGGGTTGACACAGATGTTGCTTGTGACAAACTACAGTGTATTATTGAAGTTTTACTCACAATAGCACAAGGCGATTTCTGTGATTAAATTTTACTACAACCCAGGTATAATAATTATACCTAATTATTAGTTAATTACTGTAATGTCCTAATGCTGCAGGTTTGACTAAAATATTCAGTCAGTGAATTACATTTTTTCTACAGCCTTTGAATTATTTGATGGTTATACAGTATATTTAACAATTAGACTACAAGTTCGAGTTTTCTATGAGTCAATAGAGTGCAAGGTACATAGGGCCGAGTTGTCTATTTTGCTTGTAGAAAAAGAGAACATACTACCTTTAAATAAATGACGATTTTTCTCAGTAATAAATAACTACTTTTGTCCGCTTTTTCGCTACTCACTATCTATGGCTCAAAAGATAGTGAGTATGGGAGACAATTATATTGCAGGATTTTTTTATAGTATAAGAGTGGATTTATTCTAATAGAGTATATATCTGTTTATTGCAGGATAAAGATATCAATGTTGTTCAGTTCTATACTCCCTTTGGAGAGGTAAGGATCCTAATGTGATGCAAATGACTAAGAAATTTCCAATCAAATGTCATTTTACATTGTAAAAAGAACATCATCTTCAATAAAGTACCAGAACTAATTTGTGGATGATATAAATAAGAAGTTCTCCTGCAAATTAACTGCTTAATTTTTTGTTGTAAAAATAACAATGAGGAATGGTTGATTGACATTCTTTAAATAATAAACTGTCTTACAGCATTTGAGGACTCTGAAGGTACCTGGAAAACAGATCACTGCAGCATGTTGGGAAGGAGGAAGCCTGAGAATCGCACTTGCCGTTGATTCATTCATCTACTTTGCCAACATTCGACCAAACTACAAGGTTAGGAAAATCCATCAATAAGTGGATATGCCATTACTATACTGTGACCACATATACTATGAGTCCCTGTGACCACCCTTAGCTAAGCACCCCTTTGACCACCCCCATCTATATGCGCCCCGACCATCACTAGCTATGCATCCCTGTGCCCACCCCCAGCTACTGTATGTGCCTCTGACCATCCCCAGCTATGCACACCAGTAGCTAATGTATATACATACATGTATCTTGTTATAATGGGCGAGGCTGCAGGAGTATTTTTCAGTGGGGAGGGGGGTAATTGAAAGTTGAAGACACCATGTAGAGTGGCAATGCTATACTAATGGTAATTGTGTTTATTTTTCAGTGGGGATACTTCTCTAATACCGTAGTTTATGCGTTTAACAAGCCTGACAGAGTGGAGCATTGCGTAGTGTTTTGGGACACCAAGAATGGCGAGGTAAAGGAGTAATGACCATCTTATCATCATCCTTTAGCCTTGGCCAAGACAATGAACCGCACACTATGACAATGACCCGCACTCTACATCCTGGAGTTGACCATTGCACTTGGTGGATCCTTTCAAGGCATCCCTTTATCCCTGGACATGAACTATCTAAAAATCAATAACAATCCAACAAGGACCTGATCTATAGATTTCCAATTGTACACTACTTTTGGAAGACACAAAGATATACTTTACATTTGAAGAACAAAATACCTTTACTAAGCTTGCTCTAATAACCTTATTGTTATTTTGATTTAAAAAAGGTTATATGCTTCAAAGTGTCCAGTAGATTCTCTCTCTGAACTTATATCCCTATAAATGTCTTATATATTTTTATATAGAAATTTGTGAAGTATGTTCGCAACCTGCTGTCCATCACAGCATGTGGGGAGCACTGTATACTGGCCACTAAAGCAGACGATGCCACCGGACAGGTAAAATTAGACATTTACAGGTGCATACACAAGGGGGGCACAGGGTGTGGTTTCACCCCTGCCCTTGGCCACCAAAAAGTGGGTAATTTCTTCAATTCCGACAATTCCTAATGAAGCCTGACCCTTATAATACTACATCATTGTACCATAGTACAACCACGCAATGTCATTTTAAAGGGGGAAAGGGGGGGGGATAAATTCATGTATCTCTTTTTCAAGTCTAAAAACAATTTCCTGCACTGTTGGATCCAAAAAAAAGAGCCTCATTGCATGACAAGAAATTAGAAATCTTGTCTTCAGTTACTACAAAGAGAACCCCCTGCTCAACTGATAAGCCCTTCCCCCTTTCAAGTAAAATGGTCTGCTATATTACTTGAGCTCTGTAGGGAGACAAAAAAAAAGACGGGAAGGGGATGATATTAAGTTAATCAACATTTCTAATTTTGAGGAGTTATGAGAAAAGAGTTGAGTTACTGGTCAAAGGGAAAAAAAAATAATCAAACTTTGTGTGAAGATCAAACTATACTGGTCTTCTAAGAGGCTTAATGGGATTTTTCTTAAAGAAATTCCTAGAATTCATAAACCTTTTTGTCTCTTCCCTTTTAATGTTTTTTTTTTATGAAATTTACTGTGTTTCAGTATGTGCTGGTGCTGTGTAATGCTATTGGTACACCACTGGACTCCAAGTACATAGAGCTTGGTACGTCTCTTGCTCTGCTATGCATAGCAGCTAGTATAATATGTAACAAAACAAGATAAAATATTATTTACTATATAAAAGTGTGGTAAATAGAGAGGAATCGATTTCGGTAAAATGGATTATATGTATGCGAAGGATCTATAGTTGGTTTATTCTGTTGAAGTTCTATGTCCAACCCATTTGTATCCGCACTAGTTGGGACGTTCAGACCGTAATATTATGTTTAATAGAATATTCAAAGATCATCTGATTTATCTGGATGGCTATTTTGGTTACTCCGCGTGATTTTGATTGTTTTCGAGCGTTTCCAGAATTTTCCTATAATCACGTAATTCAGGGGAGGCAATGGAACTGAAAATGTGTTACACAACTTACAATGAAAGTCGCCGTCAATTTGTTGCGTCTGGCTTTTGGTGCTTATAAGTGATGCCATACTTTTGAATACTTAAAAGATTTTATTACCTTACTGTCGTAATGCTACAAATTATTTGTTTTCCACTCAGGCTTGTATACAAGATTAAAGCCGCATTGTCACCAGTTTACTTCCGGTCGATTACGTAACAATCTCCGATGATTTTTAACGGAAAACGCGAAAAATATTGAAAGCAGTTCGTTTATTGGAAGTTTCTTTGAGGATGTGATTGATAATTTAGAGCGGATGGCCTGTTTAATATCTCGGATTTTAATAGATTCTTTTGTCTTATAACGGTTGAGGTTTCCGTCGGACCTCCGGATGTAAACTGGTGACAATGCGGCTTTAACCCTAATCGTGTGTACTCCTCCCGGCTCCAGTTGAATTCATTTTTCCCTCTCAGAGCCTTTGTTTGTCGCTATGACGCGCAGTCACGTGATAGCAGCGTCGAAGGAGGCGTTTTACACGTGGCAATACCGCAGCCCAAAGAAACTGACGGCTCTGGAGATGCAGGTGCCTTCTCGGCGAAAGGACGTCAGAGAGAGGTGGGTGTAATAGATGTGTGCTGTAAATTCTCATTTTAGCGCCCAGCCTCTAATGACGGCCTCTGTTTGATTGGCCAATCCCCCACCCCTCCAAAATTGAATAAGCGCCCCCTTCAAGTAACCAGCCCCCTCTCCCCAAAGAGCAAGGATGACCGAATCAAGTTTGTGAGACTTTTGCTGACTGATCATTTGAGTTGTTCTTGTTCAAAACTGAATAAGCGCCCAGGCCGCTAAAGTAAGCACTTTCGGTACCGTGACTTTGTCACACAATAAGGTGCGAGGGGAGCTTTTATAGAGGAATTTCTGCGGATTTCTACTTGTATGTGACACATGTAAACAAAGTAAATGAATATATGAATGTAAGTGAGATATGATACTAAAAAGGGGAGATAAAAGGATAATTGTATTAATGACGCTATCAGTAAAACCCCAAAAATTGTGGTCGTGTCTAAGTCTCAAATGAAAATTTAATAGATGTATACAAAGCAGCGGTGTGTAAAAGAATAACAAGAACTAAACCAAAAACTAAAACAAGAACTAAAATAAGTACTACTACAAAGTAGTATGTGAAATGTTTCGGGTGGTCGTAAGACCATTCTAAAAAAAAGTTTCCAGTTGAATCCACAGTACTCCTATTGTCTTCGCAAAAAATAAATGTATTTAAAATGATTGTTTTAACCATAAAGTGGCACCGAGGAACCGTCTTCGTCCAATATGCCTGCATATTCCAGTCTTAGGTAAGAAAATACAAATGTTGTAAAACATAATAGGATATAAACAGGCTCGTTGCATTCATGTGGCTTCGTTGCATCCATGTGGCTGACATTTGACTAATGTTTAAATAGGCACACATGGCGTGCATGTAGCTATGTGATCTTGTTACTAGTGCGTCCCAGCCCTTTTGAAGAAGCTAAATAAAATAAATGTGTTTTTTTTTTTCACTTAAATACTGGAAAGGATTTCAAACAGAGAATATAAAAACTCGTAACGTCCTTGCTGTATAAACATAGTTTAAATGCAAAATTTTGTCCCCATTTGCTTGTGTAAACATTGCATTCATTTTAACAAACCTTTAAAAAAAGGTTTGTAAACGTTGTTTTGTTACTTTAAGGTCGCTGGCGCGTTAATCAACAAATTCAACAACTTCGCACTGACCGTCAATGTTTGTGCGATTGCTCTAGATTTTTTACCAAAGACGACCCAATGAATGGAGAGTGCACACATTTAAAACAATTATTTGTATTAACACACAATAATGTAGTATCACATAAAAAGTAAACAACATGTTTTGCACTTATTTGAGACTGTCGCAAAATTGAGCGTTAGCTTTTTGACGACACTACCAGAATCAGTTCAATATGTGGTGATACAGCGTTTGTGAAAGTTAGACAAAAATCTGTGGAAGAGGAAAAAAGTTAGATATATATTTAAAATTTCGACCCGAAAAAGTGACGGCGAAGTTCAGTTCGTTCGAAAAGCGTTCATGTTCAAGTTTTTGCAAATACAACCGCCAATTGTGTACGATAACTTATACCAAATTAGGTTTGGCTATGTTCAATAGAAAGAAAGTTGTAACATTTTGAATAACACTACCATTTTAGAACATCTTTCCGCAAAACTGATAAAAACACATTTTCCGCAATATTTCAACAATCAACCGTGGAATTTTAGAGATATTTGTCAATGATAAAATTCGGTCCTTTAGACAACTTGTATGATCGACTAGACTACATAGAAGCGCTTTGTTGTTGCAGGGGAATTTTTTAAAGTGAGGGACTATCTCGTGTTTTTTTTCCCTGGGGGTTGTCAATTTCACGCCACAAAGCGGTATGCAAATCAAGAGCGTGTTGGAAATGCACACATCAGTCAGGGGGGCGCGAAGACGAGGATTGGTTAATGCGCGAGCGACCTTAACCAAAACAGAAAGTAAACAGTGATTGTTTTAAAAATCCCAAAAAGAAAAACCCGCATTTGTACGAATAATACAAAAGCCTTTTTTGGGACTTTTTACACATGAGGTGCCAATTGGGACATTATTTCCTTTGTTCAGGATGTTCCACATTGATGATGTTCCATCTGGAGCAGGGGAAGGCATCAAAGATGTGAGAAAGGCCCTGGCTGTAAGTTATACCTAATTATGATCAGCCTTGAATCCTCATTGCTGATACATCGGGTTTTACTTTGCTAGGGTAATGAGAATTCTTAAATTAAAAATATTTAAAAATAGTAGGATAATGAGAATTTAGATGGGAGGGTGATGAGAATTTAAATGGGAGGGTAATGAGAATTTAATTGGTAGGGTAATGAGAATTTAAATGGTAGGGTAATGAGAATTTAAATGCTAGGTTAGGGTAATGAAAATTTTTAATGCTAGGGTAATGAGAATTTAAATGGTAGGGTAATGAGAATTTAAATAGTAGGATAATGAGAATTTAAATGCTAGTGATGAGAATTTGAAATGACTTCAGGTTATGTTTTTGAGGAAAATATCGGCCTGATTGGATAGTAAATAATATTGTTATACTTTGTTAGGATTATAAGAGTTTTAAAGGCTACTTGTTCTCTTTAGCAGAACATATCAGCTTCTTATCAAATTGGATAGGTGATGGAGATTAGATTGGATAGGGATTAGATTGGGTAGGGATAGGGATTAGATTGGATAGGGATAGGGATAAGACTGGATAGGGATAGGGATTAGAAAGAATGCAATGGTGTGGCCGCTTCCATTTAATCTTTTTCTTTTCAGCCTACCCAAGATCCCATCTGCTGCGCCTGCGCATCCGAGAAAATGCTGATTGTGGTAAGTAATATGTTAATTGGTTCAGGCTGCCTCACACTTCAGGTATTATTTTGTCAGCATGACACACGGCCGCCACATGTTCCAAAGCTATTTAAGCTCTCTAATCTTAAAGAACCCTTGTCAGCTTTATCTTTTATTATTTTATCCAATACTGGAATATAGATGATGTTAATAAATCTCGAAATTCAATGGAAATTCATTGTCAAAGCATTCATATGTTATATTCATTTTATACCTCATATACCATATTCAATGGAAAATTACACGAAATCTCTTCCAAATCAGCCGATGGAATTACATGCTTTCTCTCACTTGGTATTTTGCTAGAATTACAAATGAAAACTGTCAGAGACCCTTTAACAAATCTTCTTACATAGGGCCGTGAATCCGGTACCGTTCATCGCTACTCGTTGCCCAAACTCGCGCTGGATATGAAGCATGTGCTGAATTGTAGGCCTCACCAACTATCTCTCAACTGCAGCTCCTCGTAAGTAAATCAGCCATCTTTCAAATGTGTTATTGGAAATGGTGTTTTGTGCATTGATACATTTCAAAGCGGAAATCCCACCAGTTTAGTCCCGGAGTGCTGACGAACACCTCAACTGACAAGAGACAAAATCCATTAGAATCCGCGCTATTTAACAGGCCATCCGCCCTAAATTATTAGTCACATCCTCAAAGAAACTTCCAATAGACACACTGCTTTTACAATGTTGATATATTTTCGCGTTTTCTGTTAAAAATAATCGGAGATTGTTACGTAATCGAACGGAAGTAAACTGGTGACAATGCGGCTTTAACGTTGAAATAATCTTGGTAAAATTATACGAATTATATAAGGGCTCGTTTTTGCCCTATCATTCTGGAATGGGAATGGTTGGTAGAGAATGTTCAGAATGGCATTCGAGTCATTCTGCTACAGTAGCGCTTTGCGCTCGTTCCAGCTTTCGCGCGGCCAGAACAAAACAAGATGGCGGCCACGACTCGGCGCATAGCAAAAACACCGAGAAATCATAGCACAAAAAAACACCGGGTAAACGCCTGCAAGCAGGCTAGTATCATCTGAGTGGTCACTTTCTCTTCTCCTCTTCGCAGGCGGCTGGCAATCATCGATATCTCTGGAGTTCTTACATTTTTCGATCTGGTAAGTAGTCTTGCTGACATTACGCTATTGTACCGTTTTCACAATTTCATAATTACTTATTAGGTAGTGCGCCGGGCTGACCCTGCTAAATCAGATCGTGTTTTATGCATTAACGCACTTGATTATTCCTTATTATTTATCATTATTTATGCGTTAACGCACGTGATAATTCCTTATTAGGAAGTGCGCCGAACTGACCCTGCTAAATTAGATCGTGTTTTATTCATTAACGCACGTGATAATTCCTTTTTAGGAAGTGCGCCGAACTGACCCTGCTAAATTAGATCGTGTTTTATGCGTAAACGCACGTGATAATTCATTTTTAGGAAGTGCGCCGAACTGACCCTGCTAAACGAGATCGTGTTTTATGCGTTAACACACGTGATAATTTCTTTTTAGGAAGTGCGCCAAACTGACCTTGATAAATAAGATCGCGTTTTATGCATTAACGCACTTGATTATTCCTTATTATTATTTATCATTATTTATGCGTTAACATCGTGTTTTATGCGTTAACGCACGTGATAATTCATTTTTAGGAAATTCGCCGAACTGACCCTGCTAAACGAGATCGTGTTTTATGCGTTAACGCACGTGATAATTCCTTTTCAGGAAGTGCGCCGAACTGACCCTGCTAAATTAGATCGTGTTTTATGCGTTAACGCACGTGATAATTCCTTTTTAGGAAGTGCGCCGAACTGACCCTGCTAAATTAGATCGTGTTTTATGCGTTAACGCACGTGATAATTCCTTTTTAGGAAGTGCGTCGAACTGACCCTGCTAAATTAGATCGTGTTTTATGCGTTAACGCACGTGATAATTCCTTTTTAGGAAGTGCGCCGAACTGACCCTGCTAAATGAGATCGCGTTTCATGCATTAACGCACGTGATAATTCCTTTTTAGGAAGTTCGCCGAACTGACCCTGCTAAACGAGATCGTGTTTTATGCGTTAACGCACGTGATAATTCCTTTTAGGAAGTGCGCCGAACTGACCCTGCTAAATTAGATCGTGTTTTATGCATTAACGCACTTGATAATTCCTTATTAGGAAGTGCGCCGAACTGACCCTGCTAAACGAGATCGTGTTTTATGCGTTAACGCTTGTGATAATTCCTTTTTAGGAAGTGCGCCGAACTGACCCTGCTAAACGATATCATTACTTATGCGTAAACGCACGTGATTATTCCTTATTAGGAAGTGCGCCGAACTGACCCTGAAAGAAACGAGACCGTGGTCGGTGAGCACCTGAAGTTCGAGCGCAAAGACGTTTGGGATATGAAATGGGCAGATGTAAGTTATGCTCTTATGGTAGACTTCAAATTCTAACAATCGCCAGTGGTTGGTTTCAGTTATTCGCGTTTAATTCGGTTGCGTTTGCCACACCTGTGTTAATTTTATTGTTTTTATTTAATATTAAAAGGCACATAATGTGTTAAAGTCTCGAAATAACCATCTAAAACAATATTTAATACTTTATTAACCAAATTTAATCGAAAATATCGCATTGGCTTCCCAAAATCAGCCGATGGAAATGGATGCTTTTTCACACTTGGTACTTGGGGTTACAAAATGGCGGCTGCATTTTGCCTCGTGCACACAGGCAGCGCCAATATTAAGCCAACATTGGTTCAACTACGCTCGGCGGGATGAAAAACTGGCGACATACTTCCCTGCACCTTTAAATGACACGGTGTTCAAACAATATTGCTGGGTCAGCTGTCTGTTTTGGCAAGCGAAGCGGTTCCCATGAGTTAAGCATAGTGTTACACTGTTCACCATTGACTGTGGATTACCTGTTCTTAGGATAACTCCGAGCTGTTTGCTATGATGGAGAAGACGCGAATGTACATCTTTAGGAATCTGGACCCAGAGGTATGCTATGCATCACAGTTTGAAATCCAAGTTCTAGGAGAGGGGGGATCCATATAGTTGCCTTCTTTCATATGTTTGCTGCTCGGCTTGGGCGTTTAAGATAAATCTTTTACTTGTTATCACTCTGCATAACATGTCTGGCGAGAAATTATTTGCAAATTGATAAATATTGTTTCAGAGATTATTTCGTCCTACATGATTTTGTTGCTCGTTGCATCATTGCAAATGAAATTGTTTGTCGCATTATTAACACTCCAACGGGGTGTGCTTGCAATTGTTACAGATAGAGCAACTTGCAACCGCGAAAAAAACACCGTTATTTGTTGAGTAACATGGTTTTTTTTTCGTTCTGTCATAAAAAACACAACATCAATTTGCTTTCAGACAATGTTACAAGATATGTTGATAGTTTTTGTTAACCACGCCTTTGTTAAGTACGGCTTACTGATGAGATTAATAAAGCATTAATTGACCCTGTTACGCAGGGTTACGCAGGGTTACGCAGTATTTGTTGCCTACTTGAATGCTGTTTGCCTTTAATGGCGGAAAAGTCGATCCATTGGCTAACCGGCCGCCATCTTCGATTTGAGGTTTCTCGCTGTCCCGCGCGGGGTTATCCCGCACACACGCTCGCCTGCTTTTTTTTTTCAGATTCACTGATAGATTTGTTTAACAAAATGTGGTTTTTGCTCGATCCAGGAGCCTATTCTCAGCTCAGGCTACATTTGCCAGTTCAATGACCTGGAGGTGAAGGCGGTTTTACTTGACGAAATCATGAAGGTTCGTTCCTCTTTGCTGTGCGCACACATTCATTGGCTTATTTTCCTAGACTTTCTTTAGCCATTTTATAATACAAATAGTGTTACCCAGTCCATTTTCGACGTTGTCCTGCTTCTTGTTTTACTAGGAACCAGAGCATCCGACCAAAGAAAACCTCATTGACTTGGAAGTGAAGGTGAGGGCTTCTTTCATTCATTGTGGCCAATCTTATTGCAGTAGTCCTCAGAATGCCAGCGCTTTAACGACCTTTGGTTTCCTGCCACATATACATAGTTTTGGTCTTTGGTCACTACTTGCGCAAAGTGGTACTATTTGTAGGGATTTATACACCCGCTAATGCGCGAAAAAAAGAGGTTTGTATGGAGATGTATTTAATGCCTGTGATTTTTGAAACGGAATCGACTCTTTTTTCCTATTGTGTTCAGTCGTGGTGTGACATCTGTTCGTTTATATGTAGTCGTTGCGTGATGCGCGTGACCTGCTGGAAAAAGTCGGTATCCCGGATGCATACCAGTTTATCGAGGATAATCCACATCCACGTCTTTGGTGAGTAACGAGAGATATATCTCCTTACTGGGAGGTACTTCGGATATTAGCATGACGGGGGGGGGGGGGGGGGGGGGGGGCGTAACAAGATCCATCTTCCCATGGCGGAGGGGGCTACTTCAATACAAGTATGACGGGGGGCTCGTCACAAGATTGACATCCATTCTTCTGGGGACGGGGGGTAACTTTTATCCCCATCTCATCATTTCTATTTAAAGCGGCTTCATCACCAGTTTACTTCCGGAGGTCCGAAGGAAACCTAAACCGACAAGAGGCATAAGAATCTCTTAGAATCCGCGCTATTTAATAGGCCATCCGCTCTAAATTCCCAGTCACATCCTCAAAGAAACTTCCAAAAGAAGCTTTCCCAATTTTGAAATATTTTTTTTGCGTTTTCCGTTAAATATCATCGGAGATTGTTACGTAATCGACCGTAAGTAAACTGGTGACAAGGTGACTTTAAGTAACAGCATTTTTACGTATTCTACACCCAAGCATTTTTATTGTTGCTTGGTCGAAATTGTATTGAACCAAGCATTTACCTGTGAGATAAATACCATATTTTTTAGTCGTTCATTATTGTTTCCCAGGCGTCTGTTAGCCGAGAGCTCCCTAGAGAGACTGGACCTAGAGGTGGCGGACAAGGCTTTCGTGCGGTGTCAGGATTACCAAGGCATACGATTTGTCAAGAGACTCATCAAGCTGGACGTGAGTAGAGATTATCTAACCGCTAGTGTGAATATGTAGTAGTCATAGTAGTTGTCGTAGTCTTCGTCGTTGTTGTCGGCGTAGTTGTCGTTGTTGTAGTAGTAGCCTAGTAGTACGTAGGTTTGGGCAAGTGCCTATGACGTCATCTTTTTTCGTGGCTAAGAAACCTGATTTGCGAGACACATACCTGACCGGAGACACGATGAACGAAGACCGACGGTCTTTGGTGCTTTTCCGGACGCCTTTCTTCTATGTCTTTTTTCCTCGGCCTCCCTTCTCAGCTTTGACGCCCCCGTGTGAATGACTGAATGTGTGATTAAGGCTGTGTGAATAAAACTTTAAAGACTAACAAAATTCTAAATTCCAAAAGAATGAGAATAAGAAGAAAGCAGAAGTAGCTGCGTACTTCAAGCGATTCGAAGAAGCGGAGCGGCTATACCTCGAGATGGACAGAAGGTAGTGTATCGTCGCTGTTAGTAGGTACATGGCGATATGGGGAATGTAGTAAGAGGGGGGCAACATGAGTAGAAGTTAGGATCGGATACTTCCTTGCAGACGAAGCAATTCGCTGTATCTTTTTTAAGACAGTAACGTTTGAAATTCAAGTTTGTGTCTCTAAAGTACTCATGCTCTTATCTTGTATTATAGAGATCTGGCCGTGGACCTCAGACTGAAACTAGGAGACTGGTTCCGAGTGGTTCAACTACTAAAGACTGGCGGTGCAGGAGGTGCGAAATTTATCTTAGAGTCCTTGCCACGCTCAGTATTGCGTGACGTTCATATCGTTACTAAAGAATGGCTGTGCTAAACAGTGTGACGTTGTCACGCCAAGCAATGCTTGAAGATCATAGCGTTACTGAGGACTAGCGGGGCTGTGTAGAGTTTGACAATGTCACGCTTAGTATTGCGTGACAATAAAACTCGCGGTGCTGGAGTCACTTATCAGTAGAGTGTGACATTGTCACGCCCAGCCTTATGTGACAATCACAACAATACTGAGAAATAGCAGTGCTTGTGTCACTAATCTCAACGATCATATACCGCTGACTTTTCACGATCTTGCGTGACTGTTATGATGTATTGTCATCAGTCCGGAACAGTTACGAGACAGTTGAACAGTGCGTGACGGCCAGGGTTGATCACAGAGATGATAGGGACATTAAGATGTACGTCGACGACCGCTAGGACTACGATATCGAAAAAACTGTGTTCGCACTTCGCACGCTGAAAAACAAAACACATTTTCACGTGCTTTTTTTTAATTCGCAATACAATTTTATTGTTTTCTGTCGTCGTCCGGGTTGCCGTCCTAGTTTCTTTTAAGGTCCTTAAAGCCGCATTGTCACCAGTTTACTTCCGGTCGATTACCTAACAATATCCGATAATTTTTAACGGAAAACGCGAAAAATATTTCGAAATATTGAAAGCAGTGTGTCTATTGGAAGTTTCTTTGAGGATGTGGTTGTTAATTTAGAGCGGATGGCCTATTGAATATCTCGGATTCTAATAGATTCTTTTGTCTTTTAACGGTTGAGGTTGCCGTCGGACCTCTGGAAATACTGGTGACAATGCGGCTTTAAAAGGTCTCTAATAAAAATAAGGAGATATCAGGTTTTGCGTTAGTAATGGGCAGAGTAGCAAGGATTGTGTTGAAGTCTCTTACGTATGTGTCCAGGTGATGACCAGATGCTAGAGCAAGCGTGGAACGCTATCGGTGACTACTACGCGGATCGCCAAAAGTGGCAAAATGCGGTGACGTATTACGTGCAAGGACGTAACCAGGAGAGGCTCGCAGAGTGCTACTACATGCTCGAGGATTACGCGGGACTTGAGACCATGTCCAGCAACCTGCCTGAGAACCACCCTCTTCATGCGGTGAGTCAAGGAGTTGATCAGTCATTCGGTCATTTGACCAGTAAGTCAGTGATTTGGTCATTCCGCCAGTTAGTGAGTCATTCAGTCATTTTGCCAGTCAGTGAGTCAGTCTGTCATTAGGCTAGTCAGTGAGCTAGTCAGTCATTCGGCCAGTTAGTGAGTCAGTCTGTCATTAGGCTAGTCAGTGAGCTAGTCAATCATTCGGCCAGTTAGTGAGTCAGTCTTTAATTAGGCTAGTCAGTGAGCTAGTCAGTCATTCGGCCAGTTAGTGAGTCAGTCTGTCATTAGGCTAGTCAGTGAGCTAGTCAGTCATTTGACCAGATAGTGAGCCAGTCTGTCATTAGGCTAGTCAGTGAGCTAGTCAGTCATTTGACCAGTTAGTGAGTCAGTCTGTCATTAGGCTAGTCAGTGAGCTAGTCAGTCATTCGGCCAGTTAGTGAGTCAGTCTGTCATTAGGCTAGTCAGTGAGCTAGTCAGTCATTCGGCCAGTTAGTGAGTCTGTCTTTCATTAGGCTAGTCAGTGAGCTAGTCAATCATTCGGCCAGTTACTGTCTAGCAGTCTCTCATTAATTCAGTCAGCTAGGAAGCAAGTCAGTCAGTTATTCGGCCAGTTAGTGAGTCAATCAGTCATTTAGTCAGTAAGTGTGACAGTCAAACGTGACAGCAGTCAGTCAGCTATTTGGGCAAGCAGCTCAACAATCTGACAGAACCACCTTCTTCATGTGATGGGTCAGTTAGCCAGATGGTCTATCAATCAGTCGCGTAGACGTACATTTTGTCAGTAGTCTGTCTGGTAGTCGTTTGGTAACGGTATTTCAGTTAGGCAGTTTACTCGGGGTGGTTTATCGATCAGTGGGACAGTCAGTAGGTCAGACAGTCAGTGGGAGAGTCAGTCGATTAGTAAAACATTCCATAGGTCAGATACTGAGTCAGATACCGTTTGTTAGAAAAACATTCCCTAGACGTGAGTCTGCTATGCACCAATTTTCTCGTCATGTTTCGCTTTTTTTTCAGGAGATTGCTGAGATGTTCAAGACGGTAGGGATGTGTGAGCAAGCTGTGGCGTCGTACTCCAAGGTAAACCTGGCAGTTGTTATCGAGAAACAATATGTATCAATGACAACATTTTACTTATGTCATCGTCATCAGAGTTCGCGTTGTCATGTTCACGTGCCAAGATGACAAATTACGTGTGAACCATTAAAAATATTGAATTGACTAGTCGAATAGTTAAAACATTGATAAAGTTATAATTTGTGTGTATTTAGATAGAAGTTTGGATTAGGTAGAGTGAACTATTTGCTTTTCAAGGTAAAAATCAACAGAGTAGTTTAACGCAACTCACTTGGTTCACCGAGGCGTTCAACATAGCGCAACTGCTTTGTTTCAAGAGGCGTTCAACACATCTTTTCAACCATGTGTTGATTTATACCTTGTCTACACCACGCCTACGCAGACTATCTAGTTTTTCTACAGCTTGTCTGTAGTCTATCTAGTTATTCCTATTTGCTTTAAATGGCATAGAATGAATAACCATATTTAGGCTAATTCTAGTTCAGTGAATTACTCTTGGACCCCACCCTGCATTTTTCTCTGGACACGTCCCTGTACAACCTATTATTATTGATTATCTATTGATTAATCCTGATTGTGTCCGTGCAGACTAACAAGATCAAGGAGGCGATCGACTGCTGCGTACAGCTGAACGAGTGGGACCTGGCCATCCAGCTCGCCAAGGCCCACGATGTGAAGGAGATCGACAAACTGCTCGCCAAGTACGCATCCCATCTGTTAGAGAAGAACAAGACACTCAACGCTATTGAACTGTATCCTCTTAAAGAAGGCCAATCACGCCGCCATTCTATGCTCCTGCTCAATGGCGAGTTACCTGAAGCATCCATTTCCATCGGCTAATTCAAGCAAGTAACCAAAATATTTTCAATCAAATATCGTTTATAACATATCAGACTTCATTCATAGATTGCTATTTTGAAGTTTCCTTGCGAATAAACCGCTGTATTTCCAATGATTACAAAGGAATGAGTGATCGACAATATTTAAAGTCCGTAGATCCGACTTGCGTGTCAATTTTTTTTTTTAAATATTCAAAACTCTATAAATTTTAAAATACAATTTTTCCCATATAATATGACTTCTATAAATAGAATTGACTTGTGTTAGCAGTGCCGTAGCAGACCTCAAAATATTTGGGGGGGCACAATACAGAAACATAAAGAAAAAATTTAGGGGCACGGCCACGCCCCTACTGGTCATTTCCTTATAATTTTTTTAAGTATTGGGGGAGGGGCACATGCCCCCAGTGCCCCACCCCCTGCTACGGCCCTGGCTAGTTGCAGGATGTATAGAACTTCACCGTGATTCAAGCGGATTTAATTCACTAGTAAGATGAACATCTCATTTGAACAGGTTTTCGTAGACTGCGAAACCATGCATGCGTCATGCAATCTATTAATTCTCAACCTCTGAGCAGATTGTTGTCCGTCTAAAGCAAGAGGTTGTACTTATATAGCCGATTTCGATGTATCGCGACGCCGCATTTTCAAAACATTGGATTTTGGCTTGAGGGATTTTCTGTCCCGCCAGTGAAATTATTATAAGCCAATCAGATTCTTGCCATCTCTCGCCTAGTGCAGTTGCCCGGCTTTCTGTCGCGACACTGTTTGGTTTTCGTCCAGAGGGAAGCCAGGGAAGTGCACAAAACGAGACTCTGATTGGCTCAGGATGGTTGTACTGACAGAACAGAAAATCCCAAAAGCCAAAAACAAATCGATGTTTTACTGTCGAATCCGTTGTACCGCGTTTTCAAAACACGATTTGTTTTTGTTTCCTGTTCCGTCAGTAAACCATTCTGAGCCAATCAGAATCTCGCTTTGTGCACTTCCCTGGCTATCCTCTGGACGAACACCAGACAGTGTCGCGACAGAAAGCCAGGCAACTGCACTAGGCGAGAGATGGCAAGAATCTGATAGGCTTAGAATAATTTGACTGGCGAAACAGAAAATCCCAAAAGACAAAAACAAAACGATGTTTTGAAAATGCGGCGTCGCAAAACAACGAATTCCACAGTAAAAATGCGGCGTCGCAATACATCGAAAATCGGCGAAAATAAACATAACGATAATAATGGTGCTAAACTTAACCGTGTATTAAGATACCGCAAGGCTAACCACTTCATTGACGCCGCTAAGCTTCTTTTCAAGGTAAGAATAAATCACCCTGTGGATCTTTTTGGAAATTCTTATCATTTTGATTTTTCTATGCTTTGAGTGTGAACGCAGATTTGAGAAAATTGCCGCAGTTAGGTTTATCAATGCGGCTGCACCGTTAGCGAAATAAAGTTGGATACTTTGTCTGGCTAAGACCAAGGTCTCATTTAAAACGCTTCAGCAAATCAGTCGTGTAGAGTAGAAAACTTTTCCTGTTAGCGAGGTATCATAATAAAGCGAGTTAGATTTTTCAAAGATTGTATGTACGTTGGTACCTTTATTTTAAGCGATCACTTCCCAAAGTCGGAAATATTGGCCACTCAAAGTCTGCATTTTATACCTTTCCGAGAAACATTTTTGTGTCGCCACTTTTGATTTGACCCGCGCACAACAAAAAAAAAAAACATCGCACGCTACATGTCTCTAGTTTAGCCTGGTCTTGAGGATTTATGGACTAACGTTCTCCTCCTTTCAGCTGGCTAAAGAGACGTGTGACCCTCGTACGAACCCGATGCGCGGCAAGAAACTCTACGTGTTGGCCGCATTGCTGGTAAGTAGGGGAACTTAAACACGAAGGCGCGGTATAAAAGGGCCGAAGCCCCGACCCTATTTTCCAAATGGAGAGAAAGTCCAACATGGCGGCCATTACCGTTACGAGCCCAGTCAAGAAAGAATGCCCCCAAATCTAATGATTTGATATCAAACGAATAAATTATTTCCCAAATGAAAGAAAAGATTTGTTTGATTTGTACTTCAAGCCTTTCTTGGCAGCGAGAAATGCATATTTGTCTTAGAATTCGTAAATTTACGGCGCGATTTCAAATCTCCCGCCTTTCCCTTCGACGCCATTTTTGGTATGTATACCTTCCCGACTCTCCTGGGAAAGGATTTAGTGAGCTTGGGCCCGCAATGACCACAGTCATTGCTTAGCAGTCTATCCTAAGGGATTATGCGTGCAATGGGGTGCAAACAGCTAAATTTTGCCATTCTTAGCGTGTTTAGAAAACATGTTTCGTGGAGCGATTTTGCCTCATTTCTTCGCACTTTTCTTGGCCGGTAGCATGATTCGTATTTCAATCAGACATTCGGGAAAATATGAAGAGCATTGTACTCTGGAAAGAAGCACCTAAAATGGGGAGAAGAGGAAAGGAAGACAGGAAGAAAAAAGACATTGCAGAAAATAATGTGTTTTTGTAAGTTCTGTACTGAAAAATAGCACACAACAAAGCAGGACATTAGAACTAAACATAAGCAGCAAACATCAGGTATAAAGTCAAGATACATCATATATATATTTTATTATTCATAAGCCACTTTACAGCTGTAGTGTAAGAGGACACTTCAGTAAAACTTATTCTAGTGAAACCATTATTTCTACTTTCTTGTTGCTGCAACAGGTGTAAAACAAAAATGCAAAGTGTGCCTATCTGCTGTTGTACATCTGTTCAAGAATTAACCAAAAATTTATAAAGTGTTTTGACATTTACCAAATTTAATAGTTGATCAATACATGTTACCATGATCAGGCTTCGGCAAATGACCCCAGTTTCATAAGATATTTCAGTGGTATCCAGGGAGTGTGCAAGTGAAACTCTGATATTACATTATCTAGGGTGGTCATTACCTTTCTCTGGTGCCATCCTGCTGTTAGTACCAGACTTCTTGATCCAGAACATAAAGAAAGGCTAAGGAAATTTGTCAACTTACCCTCAACCTGTTATTTATAAGTATACTAAACAGAGTACTAGGTACACCTGTTTGAATAGGGAGCATAGTGCAGTCATTTTGATTTCTAGGAAAGCACTTGGTCATTAGACCATTGTGCCCTCGTGCTAATTTATCAGATGTAGGGTTAAAAGTAGGGCTTAGTACCATCCCAATAAAACGCAAAACTTACTATTTGTCTGTACAGAACAAGGGAAGTGGTATAAAATAAAAGAAAACATTTGTTTCAATATTTGTTTTTATAGTGCATAACTGGCTCACAGAAACTGTACAAAACAAGGGAGTGGTATACAATATAAAGAAAACATTTGTTTCAATATTTTTTTATAGTGAGTGCATAACTGGCTCACAGAAACAGCAGATAACCCTTTGTACAATGTATCAGCTTATATACTCACACATATATGTACACCAAACCACTGAAGGGCTACTAAAGAAATGCCGAATATCCATCTAAGTGAGATTGAGCCATAATTGAGTCTATCTTTCTATTTTTTGGATCAGAATGCACCTGTATAGTATTTTGTTTTTATCTTGCAATCTATGATGACTACAAATAATGTAGAAATAATAACAATTGAATTAGCTTTTGTTTCTATTTGCCCAAAACTTGACTGGATCCTTAGTTTTATAAAGGGTTTACCCAAACATATGTTTTATACTTAGTTAATTATTAAGTTAATTATACAAAATAGAGACATGACTTTTACTGTTTTCATTCAATGGATATCCTCCCTGTATCTACACTTGCTTTTACTGTAAGAATGAGAAGTCTTGAACTGAATGGATAAAAGAGAAAGCTTTTTAGTTTATTCAAAAGTATAATCTATAATGCAGTTTATAAAATATGACTGGTTGCTTTATACTCTTCACTAGCACATCAATCAATCTTATAGCAACAAAACATGTTTCCTTTACAAAGGAATGTTTATGATTTAAAATCACATGGAAAATGTAATACATGATTATTCGGATGTCACCATGACTTGCTTCTTGGGTAAAGCTAGGATGAAATCATATAATTGATTAGAAATTATATAATAGATTCAACATGCAAGTTTGGCCCCCAATTTATTCAGACAAACTGTTTAGTTAACTAGAACTATTAACTATTACTAGAATACAAATAATGGACTGATCCCAACCATTAAAAAAAACACTACCATTTATTACATATTTATACTTGAATTCCAACTTATAGTAGCTTGTAAATAGAATTAAAACTTCACACACCACAAAACAATCTTGTCCTAGCTCGAGGCGATGTAAAAATAAAAACAAACAAGAGGAAAGCAAGATTTGATCTACAAACAACATCTTTTCTATAGAAGGCCTGCATTACTTCTATCGGCAGTAATGTTGATAAAGTCAAGATGCATTTTCTAGCAAAACAGAGTTTCCCCGCCACTTTAAGTACCTATAAGCTTATGATGACTAATTTAAATCCTGTTTTCTGAGTTCTAAAGCTATGAAAAGTAAATTTTTGGCATAAAAAGCTCACCTTTTGTCGAGGTTTGAAATCGTTGTTTTCCGATCATGCGTTTGCTCCTTTTTTGCATAAATCACGTTGGTTTCTTAGCTTTATTTCTACTGAGATTCCTTTTTTACACATTCTATCGGACTAGAAGGTAGAGTTGGCATTTTTATACATCAGGAAGCGCTTTGAAACCTCTCCCCTCTGTGTTTTGTACTTGACTCGGGCCGCCATCTTGAATTTAATCATCACTCCACGGCGGTTGATTGACAAATGAGCCGATGCTTCCAATGGAAGCACCCTTTTATACCGCGCCTTCGTGTTTAAACACGAGGTCTCGCTATTAAAGGGAAAGCTCCTCCCACCACCGTGCTCAAGAACAATCAGTTATCAATCAGCCGTCAATGAGTCAACATGACAGGACAATTGATCTTAACGCTAAATTCAAATTTCAAAATTCTAAACCAAATTAGATATAGTTTCTATCGGTCCCAGGTCACCACATGCCATCGGTTTCTCACGCCACAGGAACCTCCTTTGATCTTTTCTGTACTTGATCTCATTGCGTTACTTGATGCCATTGCGTTACTTGTATCTCATTGCGTTACTTGCATCTTATAGCGTTACTTGGCCTCATTGCGTTACTTGTGTGTCATTGCGTTACTTTTATCTTAATGTGTTACTTGGTCTCATTGCGTAACTTCATCTCATCTCATTGCGTTGCTTGTATCTCGTTACGTTACTTGGTCTCATTGCGTTACTTGTGTGTCATTGCGTTACTTGTGTGTCATTGCGTTACTTTTATCTTAATGTGTTACTTGGTCTCGTTGCGTAACTTCATCTCATCTCATTGCGTTGCTTGTATCTCGTAACGTTACTTAGTCTTATTTCGTTACTCGTGTGTTCAGGTAGAGGAGTATCACGAGCATGTAAAGCAAAGCAGCATGAAGACCGCTGGCGGCAAGGACAAGCGCAACAAGAGAGAGGTATTTCTCTTTTTATTTTTGTCGTTTTATTTGCTTGTTTGCGTGCAGACAGATTGTCGCTCCTCGCAGAGCTTTCCACCGATCGACACTGAAAGCTCTGTGAGGAGAGAAGAATTCGATGTTGCCTGACTTTTGTGTTTACCGCGCTGTCGTGTTTTGCAGGCAGAACAGTGCATATACCAGGAGGTAAATCAGGGAGCTGTGGTTGGTAAAGTTTATAGAGTAGCTATGTATAGCTTAACGCAAAGATCACGATCAGCTTAGTGTAACGATCACGAGCATCACGAAAATCACGATCAGCCTAACGTAACGATCACGAACGTCACGATCAGCTTAACGTAATGATCACGAACGTCGATCAGTTTGACGCAACGATCAAGAACGTCACGATCACTTTAACGTACTGATCACGGACGTCACGATTAGCTTAACGTAACGATCACGAACGTCACGATCAGCTTAACCTAACGATTACGAGCTTTACTACCACAGGAATTTCAAGACAGATTACATAGGACAGAAAGTCAGTCTTAACCTTTAAATGTGATTTCGTATCATATTCCATTGATCACGTGTATATTCTCGTTATCAGGCCATCTCGGCGCTGGCGGGGCTACTAGAAGAGGATTCCATGGCAACGGAGGAAAGTAAAGTGGTGGATAACGCGTGGAGAGGGGCTGAGGTAAGCAAACTAGTTGATAACACGTGGATTGGAAATTGCTCTTTTCTTGTTTCTGTACAAGCAGTAAACCATATGTTGTGTAACGTGTACATGTCTGTCAGACTCAGGGCGAGCAAGCGTGTCGTATTAGGAAACGATTCTTTGGGCCTTTAAAAATATTTTTTGGGGTGATTATATGTTGTTTTTGATTTTAGTATTTTATTCTATGGGGAGAATCAATGGTATTGCTGTTCCAACCTGCTTTTTTGTATGTTTCAGGCGTATCACTTCTTCCTTTTGGCCCAGAGACAACTTTACGAGGGAGCTATCGACGCCAGCATGAAAACGGTACTCGCAAACCCCACAAGCAACTTGTTGTCTGAGATCACGCAACTTGCGTGACATGACTCGAGATTACTCGCAACACCACAAGCAACTTGCTGTCAGAGATCATACACCTTGCGTGACATGACTCGAAATTACTCGCAACACCATAGCAACTTGTTGTCAGAGATCACGCAACTTTCGTGACATGACTCGCGATTGCCCGCAACACCACAGGCAACTTGTTGTCAGAGATCACACACCTTGCGTTACATGACTCGAAATTACTCGCAACACCATAGCAACTTGTTGTCTGAGATCACGCAACTTGCGTGACATGACTCGAGATTACTTGCAACACCACAAGCAACTTGCTGTCAGAGATCACACACCTTGCGTGACATGACTCAAAATTACTCGCAACATCATAGCAACTTGTTGTCAGAGATCACGCAACTTTCGTGACATATTTGAGTCTTGGGGTGATTTGAGTCTTGGGGCTTATTTGAGACTTGGGGCTTATTTGAGTCTTAGGGCTTATTTGAGTTTGGGGCTTATTTGAGCCTTGATGCTTATTTGAGTCTTGGGGCTTATTTGAGGCTCGGGGCTTATTTGAGTCTTTGGGCTTATTTGAGTCTTGATGCTTATTTGAGTCTTGATGCTTATTTAAGTCTTGGGGCTTATTTGAGACTTGGGATGATTTGAGTCTTAGGGCTTATTTGAGTATTGGTGCTTATTTGAGTCTTGGGGCTTATTTGAGACTTGGGATGATTTGAGTCTTAGGGCTTATTTGAGTATTGGTGCTTATTTGAGTCTCGGGGCTTCTTTGAGTCTCGGGGCTTATTTGAGGCTCGGGCCTTATTAAATCGATCTTTACTGTACTAATTGTCAGGCACTTCATCTACGCGAGTACGAGGACGTCATGGACGCGTCGTGTATCTACTCGCTACTAGCGCTCGTCAGCTGCGCAAACAAGTGCTTTGGTTCCTGTTCAAAGGTATTAGACACCTTCACTTTACATTCCTATTGTGTACTGAAGACTGAGGATTTGAGGTTCACCATTATTGTTTTTAGGAGGGAGGAGAGGGGGGGCAGGAGGGGCTTTAATTGAGTATTATATTTTTGTTTGCGAGTTATCATAAAAAAATCCAGCTCACCAGACCCCCCCCCCTCTCCTCAAAAGTAAATGATCACCCCTTAGCTTCTTTTAACCCATATCTGTTGCTAATGTAACCCTTTGTGATCAGGCTGTTTTGTCCCCTACGTGTTCTAAGTACCTTCTTTGTGATCTGACAGGCTTTTATCAAGCTAGAACTTCTAGATAATGTCACGGAGGAACAGAGAAAGGGTTACGAGGAACTCGCGTTGGAAATATTCACAAAGTAAGTCATTATACTAGAATCAGGAATACGAGATAATGCGATAGTGGTCTTGGATCCAGTGCACAGTGCAGAATAACGTATGCGCATGCGCGTGCTCTGGCGAAAACAATCACAATCGTAGTGTTGAATCGTTCGAGTAAAAGTACAAAAAGGCTGACTTCAATTGCTGTTTTAATTAAGTGTACAGCATTGAAACCATACTGTACAAAAGATGACGGATTTGCTTGATAATGAGGGAGAAATGAAGAGAATTCTAGCCTTAGTTTTGCGGACTTTAGAAGCACACTAGCATACACACATTGGCACCAGTCGGGCCAAGACGGGACGCTTAGTTTTTTTAGAATTCGCCAAAATTTTGAATGTGCGAAAATTCCGTCGGTACTCGTTCGTTACGCTTTCGCGTTTTCGGCTATGCGAAAATCCTGTGTCGCTACTCGTTCGTCGTGCTTTCGGGTTTTTGGCTATGCGAAAATTCTGTCGGTGCTAGTTCGTAACGCTTTCGCGTTTTCGGCTATGCGAAAATTCTGTCGCTACTCGTTTGTCGCGCTTTCGAGTTTTTGAATGTGCGAAAATCTTGTCGGTGTTCGTTCGTAACGCTTTCGGGTTTTCGGCTATGCGAAAATTCTGTCGGTACTAGTTCGTAACGCTTTCGCGTGACGAATTTTTGAATGTGCAAAAAAACCTTTCGGTACTCGTTCGTAACGCTTTCGCGTTTTTGGCTATGCGAAAACCCTGTGTCGCTACTCTTTCGTCGTGCTTTCTGGTTTTTGGCTATGCGAAAATTCTGTCGGTACTAGTTCGTAACGCTTTCGCGTTTTCGGCTATGCGAAAATTCTGTCGCTACTCGTTTGTCGCGCTTTCGGGTTTTTGAATGTGCGAAAATCCTGTCGGTATTCGTTCGTAACGCTTTCGGGTTTTCGGCTATGCGAAAATCCTGTTTCGCTACTCGTTCGTCATGCTTTCGCAGTTTCGGCTATGAGAAAATCCTGTGTCGCTACTCGTTCGTCGCGCTTTCGGGTTCGGCTATGCGAAAATCCTGTGTCGCTACTCGTTTGTCGCGCTTTCGGGTTTTCGGCTGTGCGAAAATCCTGTGTCGCTACTCGTTCGTCACGCTTTCGGGTTTTCGAACTCTGGGTAGCATTAAGTGCTTTCTCTGTTTCAGGCACTCTCCTAAGGACTCACGCGTGAACAAGACGGAATGCACAAACTGCGAGACCATGATCCCAGACTGGTGAGTGCGTTTGTGACACATTTTCATGGTCCTTACTCGATCTACTTCCTGCCTGACGTAAATTAAAAGTTTCTATATATAACAACTTGGCGATCAATCCTACAAGACTCCGGAGATGTGTGAAGAACTTCGAATCTTTTAGTGTCCTTTACTGCCAATTTCAATATTATGCGAACTCTCGTCAACAGTTTCCATTTGCCAAACCGCTTTCTGGCTTCCATCATTCAAACTTACGTAATTTAATCTGGTGCTTTTGATTGGTCAGCGCCTTACGGAGAGGTGGCGTTACTGGAAACCATTTAAGTGCTGGCCAATAAAAACGCTTCAAAAAATTTGAAGACAGAAGGCGATTTAGTAGTTGGAAATCTTCTTCGAGATTTCGCGAATATTTAAAACTGCGGAGCCAAATAAAAATGTACATTCACTTTTTCAAATAAAACAAAACAACAGTGTCACGCAAGTCGGCTTCAGTGTCACGCAAGTCGGCTTCAGTGTCACGCAAGTCGGCTTCAGTGTCACGCAAGTCGGCTTCAGTGTCACGCAAGTCAATTGCATAGTCTTAAATCTCTCGCTCACTTGCAGGAGCCAGACGTGTCCGAATTGCGACACCAAGTTTCCCACATGCATCGTGACCGGACGACCACTGCTCGACTACCAGTTCTGGATGTGCATGACCTGCAAGCACCGCGCATACGAACAGGAGATCGCGTCACTCAACTTCTGCCCGCTATGTCACTCTGCAATATGAACAAAGTGTAGCCGAATAGGGAAGGGGCGCGGAGATCGCGTCACTCAACTTCTGCCCGCTATGTCACTCTGCAATATGAACAAAGTGTAGCCGAATAGGGAAGGGGCGCGGAGATCGCGTCACTCAACTTCTGCCCGCTATGTCACTCTGCAATATGAACAAAGTGTAGCCGAATAGGGAAGGGGCGCGGAGATCGCGTCACTCAACTTCTGCCCGCTATGTCACTCTGCAATATGAACAAAGTGTAGCCGAATAGGGAAGGGGCGCGGAGATCGCGTCACTCAACTTCTGCCCGCTATGTCACTCTGCAATATGAACAAAGTGTAGCCGAATAGGGAAGGGGCGCGGAGATCGCGTCACTCAACTTCTGCCCGCTATGTCACTCTGCAATATGAACAAAGTGTATCCGAATAGGGAAGGGGCGCGGAGATCGCGTCACTCAACTTCTGCCCGCTATGCCACTCTGCAATATGAACAAAGTGTATCCGAATAGGGAAGGGGCGCGGAGATCGCGTCACTCAACTTCTGCCCGCTATGTCACTCTGCAATATGAACAAAGTGTATCCGAATAGGGAAGGGGCGCGGAGATCGCGTCACTCAACTTCTGCCCGCTATGCCACTCTGCAATATGAACAAAGTGTATCCGAATAGGGAAGGGGCGCGGAGATCGCGTCACTCAACTTCTGCCCGCTATGCCACTCTGCAATATGAACAAAGTGTAGCCGAATAGGGAAGGGGCGCGGAGATCGCGTCACTCAACTTCTGCCCGCTATGCCACTCTGCAATATGAACAAAGTGTAGCCGAATAGGGAAGGGGCGCGGAGATCGCGTCACTCAACTTCTGCCCGCTATGCCACTCTGCAATATGAACAAAGTGTAGCCGAATAGGGAAGGGGCGCGGAGATCGCGTCACTCAACTTCTGCCCGCTATGTCACTCTGCAATATGAACAAAGTGTAGCCGAATAGGGAAGGGGCGCGGAGATCGCGTCACTCAACTTCTGCCCGCTATGTCACTCTGCAATATGAACAAAGTGTAGCCGAATAGGGAAGGGGCGCGGAGATCGCGTCACTCAACTTCTGCCTGCTATGTCACTCTGCAATATGAACAAAGTGTAGCCGAATAGGGAAGGGGCGCGGAGATCGCATCACTCAACTTCTGCCCGCTATGTCACTCTGCAATATGAACAAAGTGTAGCCGAATAGGGAAGGGGCGCGGAGATCGCGTCACTCAACTTCTGCCTGTTATGCCACTCTGCAATGTGAACAAAGTGTAGCCGAATAGGGAAGGGGCGCGGAGATCGCGTCACTCAACTTCTGCCTGTTATGCCACTCTGCAATGTGAACAAAGTGTAGCCGAATAGGGAAGGGGCGGGGGCAATCGCACTGACCACAATTTCTACGCGTAGGGGGAGGGGTTGGGTGACCGTAAAGGCCACACCGGGCTTAAATACAAGAGATCACGTTATAGGGGACTTGCGCTAAGAGTTCACGTGACTTTATGGGTTGCAAACTTGCGCGCGCTCAGGCTTTTAGTGCCAAAATAGCAACAACAAAAAGCAAATAATTTCGCACTAACGAAAAAAGCCAGAAAGATTTTTTCAGAAAGGCTTTATATTCACTAAAGCATTTTTTGTCGTTCTTTGGCGAGACGAGCGCAGTCAATTCTGTGTTTATTTTGGTTTGAATTTGCCACCCAAAGGGTCAGGTGATCTCTTAGCGCAAGTATTACCAGATATGCGATAGGATCCTGCGATATTAGCACATATACTACTTGGAAATGTAGGCGCTAAGTTTGCGCATTGGAAAGGGGCGATATACTACTACTCGGATGCATTGGGGTGGAACCCAGGTAAAGTGCAACTTTTCAGTAATTTAAAATCTCACTCGTGCGACACGTTCGACGGCGTTCGTATTTTATTGGTGTTAGTTTATGCTGGTAAAGCTTGTTCATGTATATACGGCATGGTAATTTAGTTACCTTCTTTCACACTCTCTTTCACAGTGTTCATTGAATGTGTCATAACTTGTAATAAACTAAGTTCAGTTGTAAATAAACTAGGTTAACGTTCACCATCTATGGTTTTTGTAGACACTGTCGCTGCCTTTGATACCTACAAGCAAAGAGCACCCCGCAAAGAACCAGAAAAACAAAGCACGCGTTCTTAAACACCCTGTCCCCGACGCATCCGTTTTCGTTTCATTAAACTCATCGTCTGATAAGTTTGGGGTCAGGTATCGGATAGCTTGGTAACCGCCTAACCAAGCGCACCCGAGGAGCCAGGCCTCAGGGCAACAGCTCCCCGCCCCCCAGGGGGGTACCCGTCACACCTTTCCGTGGAATATACTTACCTAGTTAATTGCATGCTACCCTAAGGGTGTGGTGGGAGGGGCGAAAAACCCGCGAATTCAGTGTTGAGTCGAGCGAGATTTGCAGAACTCTGAGAGAGGATACTAACGTGCCAAGCCCTGAATAACCGGGGGCGCCCAAGCCGCAGCAGGGGCTAGACCCAGGAGCGCGCGGTCATCCTTGATTTTAACTAATGCTAAATTGCGCTTATGCTTATGTAGCATACATAAAACGCATCCGTTTTCGTTCCGTTGTTAAAAAGTCCCACCTCACAAGAAGCGTCATTTTGAAACAGCCCGTCCGTACGAAAACGAAGAAACGATAGCGATCTCGTTAAATTAGTGAAAGTTACGTAGGGTCTGGGAACGAGGATAAAACGATAAGAAGCTCTACTGCTTGTTTTACATAGCACGCGCAAAGCGAATTGCGAGTATCGTTTTTAAATTGTTCCACTCTGGAGAGCGTTTTCGGGTTGTTCCGTTTTTGGTCGTACCGTATCCGTAACAAAACGGCCAGAAAGAAAGAGAAAAGGCGGTAAGAACCCGAAAACCCGGATGTAAGCTACTCTACCAGTCTAGTAAGGCTCGTGGAATATTTCCAAATAGTCGTGTTAACCAGAGTAATGAATAATATAACAATAACAGGTTTTGCAATAGAAGGCTGCCCAATTCCTCAGGGCGAGCATGTTTCCTTGTGGCGCTAACTAGCTATAACCATTTACACAAGAGCCTCTTTTTCTATCCCTCCGCCCCAGTTGTAATTTTATGGGCTCAAAGAAAACACTTGAGAATTTGCTGTCATATTTCGCAGGCCGATACCAAGGTACATAAACGTTTAGTTACATCAGCATGTCGCAGCTTGAATATGGACGTTTGATGATGATAAGGCAAACAAGCGCTTATTCAAAGTGACAGCTATGTTACGAAACACGCTAAAACACGTGCATGTACGATCACGTCACTCCTGTTCTACGTACCCAACACTGGCTGCCCTTCAAAGAAAGAATAGATTTTAAATTCTTTCTTTTAACCCTAAATGAAACTGCTCCAGCCTATATAAAAGATCTTTTAACTCCCTATAAACCAAAGCGCAGTCTTCGCTACAAATAAGTCTCTTTTAGTCTCCGTTAGCCCTCTAGTTGTACACCACCTATATGGAACTCCTTCCCACTAGAACTCCGGAATTGTAAAAAATTGAGTGTGTTTCAAACCAAGGTCAAGACCTTCCTTTTTAAACGTGTCTTCGACAATTGATTCTTAAGGATTTTTTTATCTTAGTTATGTATCATAATTAAATTTTTTACTTTATTTTATCTTTTTATTATCTATTTGATGTATTTAGTAATGCATTTTAAAAATTATTTAACATAATATTAAACCTGAAAAGCGCTTTGGATCTATAGGAGAAAGGCGCTCTATAAATCTATATTATTATTATGTAGAGATAAAGCAAATGAGAGTCCTAGGCTTCTTGGACAAAGTTCCACAAATCACCAACTGTGATCTCCCGATAACTTGTACTATTTTTTTTATTTCCCTTTCTTGGGGGTGCAACGGATTGGGGTTGTAAAACCCTATTGAATATTTGCCAGAAACTTTGTATGCGAGATCCGAGAAGTTTGCCTTTTTTTTGATGACAGATCGATAGGCAAGTATTTGAACACGCAAGAATATAGATGCGATCGATCACCCTGATTTATTAAGGCTGCTTTTTCTCGCAAAGGTAACGCTCGATTCTCACTGGAACACAAGAGCAAGCGCAACAATACTTAAATAAAAAGATTTCGCCTAATTTAGCTTTCGCTAATGTCTAAGCAGCTTCACAGAAAGGTCTAACACCTGCGTATATGGCCAGGGGCCCGCATGTTGGTAATAGCGGCAAGGCTGCGTCTTCATAAGACTACAAGCTTGGCTGCGTTACAACTTGAGATGGTAGTAGGTTCCATGTTCTGATAGTTCTTGGGAAAAAGGAGTAGTTAAAGGCCAGAACTGAAGCTTAAGGTTGAACAAACATGCACTGATTTTTTTTCTAGTAGGAAGAGAGTTAGGTTTTACACAGGGAGGGAAGTCGCTATATTTACATGGTTATTTCGGATAAAAGAGGGTAGCGCAGTTTTCATTGTCACCAGTTCACTTCCGGAGGTCCGACGCAAACCTCAACCGTTAAACGACAAAAGAATCTATTAGAATCCGAGATTTTTAACATGCCATCCGCTCTAAATTATCAATCACATCCTCGAAGAAACTTGCAATATACACACTGCTTTCAATATTTTGAAATATTTTTCGCGTTTTCCGTTAAAAATCATCGGAGGTTGTAACGTAATCGACCGGAAGTAAACTGGTGACAATGCGGCTTTAAGTTCGACACCATGGTGGTGCTTGCCCGAAGGTGGTAATCCTTGGAAAAAAAAACAGAACGCAACTGCTTGATTATCTTGCGCCGGCGGCTTGCGTTTGTTCGATTCTCACTTGTGTTGCGCTTGTGTTTGACAAATTCTCACTTGCGTCCTAGTGAGAACGGACATTAATAAACTGAATACTTTTTTCTCGATGGCAAGTGCATCCAAATTTCGGGGACTATTTGCAATCCCTTTAGGACGGACCAGTGAAAACGTGAGGCTTTTGAAAAAAAATCAACCCTTACATCATCTCTTTTCCACTGGGCCGTCCCATAGCAAACAGATGCCTAAGACAGAAGAGTGTAGTCAAGAAGGGTCGTCATCTTTTGTCCTTTCGCGTGTCCTGCACCAGATGTGTCTCTGTAGTGGTACACGTCACTTGAAACTTGTTTCAATATCATAAAGATATGGCCTTCATGTTTATTTTATTTCTAAAAGAAGTCCCCTTTCACATCGTGAAGCACACCCTAATATAAAAAACGTCGCATTTGGCCTTTGGTCGTGTTTGAAGAAGATTATCAGCTAACTAAAACCCCCAAAACATGAGAAAGTCTGCGCATGTTTTATTGATATACAGGGCGCATGTGCCGTAAAGTTTGCTAATCGCTCCATTGGCCTCGATTGTTTCAGACAATGCCATGCATAAATTTTTCAGTGTATTGTACAACCCTTTAAAACTTCTATCTCGGATGGAACTCGTTAGAAATCTCTCTTCTTCGACAAAAGCTATATCACCATTAATGCAGAATCACTTTTCCTCACGAAGCGATTCTAATTAAAACGTTTTCATTTATATGACGTTAGGTTCTTAAGAATGGAGGGCTCTGCTTTTTTATAATTGAGTTATTAGGCATTTTGTTTGTTCTAGAGGAATCAGATGGTGGTTGAGTTGTGACCCTTTGATGTATGACTTCTTTTTCTAGCTGAAGAATCATTCGAGCAGTTTAAATGTCTAAAATATTACTCACCCTCAAAAGAGAAATGATCGTATTGTAAATTATATTCTAAAACGCTCAATCTTTAGCTCCTGGTCATAAATTACATTTTCCCCTTTGTCATAGAATAAAAGTGTATATTTTAGAAAAGTTTACCATTGATTAATTATATAAAAAATATCTGAATCACAAATTAAAAAAAAATCTGATAAGAAATTTCCCTACAATTTTCTTTGCACGAGTAAATCATATAGAAAACAACAAAATAGTTAGAGAGAATGAACTTCCAAGTTTGGCCACTTAAATAATTAATCCACTATCATACTAAAGGTTTTCAAAGCATGGAGAAAAAATATTACATCTGTTCAAAGAAGAAATACAATTTTCTTCGGCAATTAAAGGAAATAGAAAGAAAAAACTGGTTAACTTGAGTAAATACCAGATAAACGTTTTCAAGTGATAATGAAGACGGTTATCTGTATTTGGTTTTAATAAAAGAAGTGTCTGCTTTTCTTAGCCTGCACGTCATTCAAACCAACACCTTGCAAAATGTCTTTATCTCAGTCAATAAGACAGTGAATTATCTTCAAATATAATCAAAGAACCTGTTTAACTTTGATCTAACACGAGCGTTGACATTTACTCCAGTTGATTATACTTTGATTTTTAGCTAATTACTATAGGTTTTCGGACTTTGGCACTAGGATATAGAGATTTTCACACCATTTAAGTGCCCTGAGAGATCATTCAAATCATTTAATTTCCACAAATGCCTAGATAGTTTTCTTCTTATTGTTTTGCCAAATACTGATGGGGTAGGGTAAAAGAGTTAATTAAGTAGATTGAAGGAGTGAATAGAAAAAAATATATATATATAAACCGCGTAAAAGGAGCAAAGGGAGAGAAAGACGGATGAAAAACGCACAGGACGAAGGGAGAACGTTGTTTGTCATTGACCAAAAACAACTTTAGATGGGAGATGTTCTTGAGCTCTGAGATTTTTATGTTAAAATTTTCAGGAAAATAAAATAAGACCACTGTATAATTGTATGAAGATCTCTATACCGCAACCATCCTTCTCGAGCAGTAAAAGAAAATGAATTTACTAAAGTTGGGACACGATCTTAGCTTGTTCTTAAATTTCAGGATAAATCCTTACGAAAAAGATTTCATATAAAAAAGTGTAGTTTAAATGACACAGAAGTTCAGAGAGTTCAAGTCACAAGATACGATATTTTCTTGATACTTTTTTGCTCAGGTTTACAGCTGTTTTAAAGTCATATAAAGTTACACATCTCTCGAGTGAGAGAAACGTGACCAGGGGTATTGATGAAGTTTGCTCTCTTCGCTCGGGTCGGATTAAGCACCTGCACGAAAGGACAGCTGCAAAATGCGATTTTCTTAAACTGTTCAGAAAAAAAACATAAAAATGCTTATAATGAATCAGATTTTTTCTTAAATTTCATCAAAAGAAAAATTTGAGGAAAAAAGCAGTGCGAAAAGTGAGCTTCCCTATTTAGACTCTAAGGGAAAAAATGTCTGTTTACTTGTAAAACGTTTAGACCTCCCATTATGTAATTTATATGATAATTAGCCCTGAAACTTGCTCACGTTTCGATTTAGTGAATTAGAGCTTACAAAAACAAAGGAAAGCCCGTCGCATTTTGAAAACATCAGCATTTTTTCTCATATTCTCAAGAAAAAACCCCGCAGATTTCAACTGTTTCTTGTTTCGTGATCCAGAAGCCCTGCTTTAGAGTAAAAGTTAATTATTTGTTTGGTGCTCAGTGTGTCGTCTTTTGAAGGGCGGGACTTGATGATGTTGTTTTGAACCAGGACGTGATATCTAGAGGTTGCTGTTTAAGGATCCGCATACATCTAGAGAGGGTACTACCCGTAGGAGGCTAATTCACGAAACAACGTCCGCAATTTCGGTAAGTCTCTAAAAAAATTGGAACGTTCGGTCTATACCTGACCAGTATTTTCTGTATTTCTGGATTAATTAGAGAAAATTTAAGCACATTTGAAAATTGATAGCTAAAAGTATGCTTTGGTTCTCAATTTTATCTTGATTTTCAAAGTACAAGTATCAAATTCAATTTCTCACGTAACGGAATTAATTTCAAAATTGGAAATGATAAAGCAAAAATCATTGAAACCATTAGTTGTTTTGATCACTATTTTTTATCAGATAAAAAAAGGGGAATAATTGTTATCGCCCAAACATGGCCCATTTTATCAATTAAACACACACACAGAAATTTAAATGTAGACATAATTATTTTAACGAAAATGGAATAAAAAAGTGCACAAAGAAAAAAATATGAGGAAAAGGTATAAAAACTTTCAGAAGCCATAATTAACCGCACTCTTAGATTTCTGTTGCTGTACTTTACGCGCTAATGCTTTATTGTTGTGAATATTTTGTTACATCCTCAAAATATGTGTAAAGAAGTATTGTTCTTATTTTAAATCGTATGTGCTAAGCTCCGCGTGAATCCGCATTCACGCTAATTCCTGATTCTGACCACCAGCCACGGTTAACATTAAACAATCGCGATCATTCAAAGGGGGCGTGTACAAACACCGGGGGCCTAAAAAAAAGCTTAAGTATTCGAGGTTGGAAATATCATTGTATCTAAAACATTCAAACCCCGTCAGTAAGAGGGGGAATACCTTCCCTTAATCTAAACACAAAAATAACATCTGTTGGTACCTTTGGAATGCATTTATCCGCACTCTATTCATAAACGTCTAAAAATAAAAAGAACTGCGCGCAACGATCCATATTTAAAGGGTTAGAAGTTGATTGTCTAGGGATAGCGAGCTTCTGTTTCTCTTTCACTAGGAGAGGAAAATCAAAATAAAAAAGGAGAATCAAAATTTTCGCCTGTCTCAGTAAAATAAATAAATTCAACAATCATTCAGGGCTTTTAAATTTTACTTATCATTTTACGTAATTTTAAGGTTTCGAAACGAAAGAGATATTTCAAAAAAGGTTACAAGTATTGCTGTGTTCGGGCAAATTTCTAAGAATCAAGTTTACACTTTTTCGAGAGTAAACTTTCAATGTTCTTAATCCGAGTCAAATTCATTCAAACAAGACAAGAGGAAATTCACAAAAAAAGTGTACCAAGCTGAAAAGAAAAGAACTGATTAAAAGATTTACAGTTGAATCAACAGCCCTATTTTACGTGTCGGTCAAAGTACCAAGCGAAACGAACACTTGTCTGATGAGCCAATCAAAAACATCCGGTTGAAATTTTAAACCAATCAGAGATGATCTTGTGTCGTCAGCGCAAGTTGCCTTGCCGCGCTCAAAAAACAAGACAATTTCTTTGAACTCTTATCAATTTTTTTCTCAAAAGGCTTATTGGGATCCAGCAATAATTTTTTCATTCGACCACAAGTAGGAAGGTGGTTATTGTTTTGTTAGTTGTATTGACACGTTTTATTAGATATTTTGACAAAAAACAAATGAACTGTTTACGATTAGAATAGCCCAAACTCATATATAAAATCAATTAACCGAAGGAAGTCTTTACTCGGCACAGCATAGAAACAAGAAACCTTTTTTTCTCTGTTTTTGTAATTTTTAGGTTTCGGCGAATGTGAAAGTGAGCATGGAACCGTTTCTTTTGTTACTTTCAGAAATTACCGACATCTATCGACAATTTCGGCTTCTTTAATCAATCAGGTTAGAATTTCTCTGAAACATTAGCCGAAGTTTAGGTTTGCGTTATATTAAAAGAAACACATATCTTTGCGGCAAATATAAAGGGATTAATAATAACATACACTTGTAAAAGTCTTATGAAATCTCGCCCTGTAAGAAGGGATAATTTGAATGTCGTGCGCGCAGCAAATTCTTAAAAATTGTGAATAAAATGCGTTATTTTCAGCTAACAAAAGTTGATTTTCTTATATTTTATATACGAGCAAAATCGCGCTAACATTCACCTTGTTGTTACCAGCTTTGATCACCAACTTGTCAATCAAACACTAAAATTCTGCCGTTAGTTATTAAAGAATAGCTCTATAATATTGAGCAGCAATTAGCAGGGACGCAATAACTATTTATGCCAAATTAATTTGCTCTTTTATAAAACATAGGACAACCAATAGCTTTTGAATCTCACACTTACTAATTAGGGGTCTTTCTTCCGTATGCAACGGATACTAGGAGGCGAAAGTTGAATGGAAACTCGCAAGAAATGGTTTTGTTTTCTAATCAAAGTAGAACAAGGAAGGGTTTCATTTTCACTATGACCCGAGGAACAGTTATATAAGCACAAATATGCACGTTTACAATTGGGCTGATCGCCTTTTAATTGCAAAAGGCAACCGCTTTCCGGGTCTGTTGACAAAGCACCGAGTCTAATTTTACCTACTATTCTATCCTTCAATAACTTTGAAATAGATGTCTTGGTCTTCCTTTCCAATCTACCTTTTCTCTTGTAGTTTATTATAAGATCTGACAGGATGCCGCGGTCGTTTCTAGTCAAGCAGCAAAAAAGTCAAGAAATCGAGGAAGCCTTAATCAATTCACGAGGTAAGAAACTAAGAAAAACTTCAACAAACTTATCCTTATGCGATTGTATCAAGGATTTGCAGAGAGATGGATGAATTGCACTCGTGACGGAGATGATCCCCCAAAAAGGGTGAGATTTGGCAATTTTTATACAGAGTAGACTCGACGCTTTTCCCTACTATCCAGGATAAATAGTGTTATTATGGGTAATTTTCTTTAAACAATTTACAATAAAACGTGAATTATCACCAAAGCCTAATGCTTTATATGCACCTCAAATGAAGCTGCAAAACGAAAACCTACATCCAACCGCGTAGCATCTCGGACTTTGTACAAAAATGGCAAAAGTCATATGTACAATATTATCTTGCAAATTTTCCCAAAAGCAAAATGTTTCTTATGGAGACTCACGCTTATATAGTTGACAAAATTAAGGACAAATTCAGCTGTTTTCGTTACCCGAATTCGTGTTTTTAAACGAATACGCGAAATTAAATTTACGCGTTACGCCTACGACATATGGAATCTCAGGGCGCAGCTTTTTTATTAGGTATATTATAGTGTAAATTAAGTCATGCAAGAATGATTTCTGGGGAATAAACGAAAAAAAAACGGGGTGGAGAATGGATAGGTACTCACTGGCAAAAGTTACAAAAGATAGATAAGTTGAACAAAAAGAGAATTGTCCATTGAACGGACAGAAATTACACGCGAAACAATAGAAAGAATAGATTCCATATAACAATTGTACAACTGTACAAGGATATTACAAGGGAGAAAAGGGAGAGAACAATAACGGATCCAGGGGTGTTTTTAACCAAAATGTGTGGTCCCTTGTCGAGGCTTACATTTGAGTTCTTTGGTATATACTATTATGAATTGTGCTGTAATTTTTAATTATAAAATCCTGGATCATTTGGAAAACATTCTAAGCTAAAGCAGAGAAAACAGAACATAATACAACAAACAGAGAAATAGAGATCACAAACTGAATAATTTATTTAAAAAAAATTCATCCCTATTTTGGGAACTATCTTTTATCTGATTGCAGTACCAATATAAGGCTGATTGATGATATTGTTTTGATACATAGACGTATAATTATAATCAGTCTGACCTTAGAAAATACTCCTACAGGATAGCCCGTTTCCATGAAAACCTATTTTTTTTCTTCACCGGCTAGCAGGCATTCACTTAATCACAACCTATATGATATACAACACCCAGTTAGAATTAATCAAAACATGTTATTTACTGCGGTTTTTAATATTTTGCGAATTCTCGCCAATTATTTCAAATAGCTAAATAGCCTTTTGGCTTCCCGTCATTCAAAATACTTGAAGAGTTTTCATAGGCCAGCACTGAAATGGTTTCAAATTACGCCACCTTTCCGCGAGGCCCTGACCAATTAAAAAGCACAAAATGAAATCCCGTAAGTTGTTTGAATGACGGAAGCCAGAAAGCGGTTGGAAGTTATTGACAAGAGGTGGCAAAATAATAAAAGTCGCTGTAATCAATTACTTGAATGGGGTACATATGATCCTTTTATTAGTTTTTTCAACCTCGGGAATAAAGAGGACCTTTTCCTTTTGAAAAAGATAGGAAAGCGGTTAACGGTAGGTAAAGTCATTTTGCTTGTTTCCCCTTTTTCACGATACCGGTTTGACGGGTTTTACCCTTTTTCTTCGAATACCAAGCGCGGAGTAAAATTCTGACCTGTATGCAAGTGTTTTTTCTATATGTATGTAACGTTTACTATGCTGTTGACCAACGGCTAATCTTTTAAGGGACCTCGAGTCCTATTCTTTTTCTTCCCTTGACCTTCATCACCGTAAAAGTAAAATAAAATAAATAAAATATTTGAAAAGGACTGAACAATGTCGCCTCAATTGGCAGAATTAAGACATCATGCAGCTTATACAGTCAACGTACTAGCTCTAAACATTTTGACCTGTAAACAGGCGTAAATTAATAGATCTGGATCTGGAACTGCGCCTTGAAATGTTGCGGAAAGCTTTTAGTTTGGGGCTCCGCGGAGTTCTGCTGGAGGTCACCGACCTCACCGCTTATACACCTATTTCAATTAAGGTTGACTATACGAAAATGGAAAATGATGAATGCCAAATACCACTGGTTAGGGAAAACAAGTCAACAAGTCTTGTATCTGTTTATGACATCCAGTAAGGCTAAATTGAGTTTGTAGCGACATTCCCAGAAATAAGGGACATTAGCCAGCGGTTTCTCTGGGCTCACTAGGCCCGCGAGGAATAACAGCGGTATCACAAATAAAAACAAAATTCCGGCCAGCACAGGGGCTTCCCTTTTGTTGTTACACTAGAAGTTTTTAATCAGGTTGACTAAAATTCCTAATAAAAGTAGTATAAGCGGTATTTAAACGTGCAAGGGGCATCTCTGATTTGTTACGTCCAATAATAATGGAAGTGCGGCAGTCTTGCTGAGGTTGGAAAACATTATATATGCGCAAATAAAAAAAATTATATTTTAGAAAGGCTTTATGGTTCCCCTGTGTCTATCCCAGAAAGCCGTGGGGCCGTTTAAAAACAAAATGGGGAACGGACGAACGGACGGAGAGAATTTGTTCTTGCGGAGCGCACCGTTTTCCTTGCTTCAGTCTGTATCTTAAAGACAACAATAATGGTTCCTGAACTAGGCATAACTACATCAAATGTTATTTCTTCGGGAACAAGATTGGGAGGCGCTACTGCCTATTTTATTGGCCAATTTGATGGAAGGATAGTCGATTTACCAATTTCGAGTCCTGCACCTGTGATGCAGCGAACAGTTCTACCTTTTAAACGACTACTTTTATGCCCGATTTCAATGAAATTACAGAGAATGTATGGAGGATTGTATACTCTCAAGCGAACAAAAGTGCAATGTCCAAGGAACAATTATAGGGCTTTCTCTGGCATCGTTTGAACGGAAAGTGTATCACTCGAATGGCAAGGTTTTTTTTTCGAGTCCTGCATCGTGAGCCCAAAATCTCGGAAACGAGAAAATTTGATAAATTGTGATGTCTCCCCACATTTCCTTATGATAAATGGCAGCCATTTTGACATTGTATGTGCACTATTACGCATGCGTGGCGGCCATGTTGTCTCTTATTTCTGGGAATGGAGGTCCTTGTAACGTATGAACGAAATTTAAATACAAGGAAATATTATCATTGGCCAAACTTTGTTCCATTTTCCATTCTCTTATCGTCAAACTTTTTTGAAATAGGTGTATTTGATGAAATAGCGTTGGTAATATAGAACCATTTTGAAAGTTCAGCGTTGTTGTGCACTTTGCAAATATTTTCCTTTTTTGTAAGAATATATCTTTTACTTAATAAAATTTTGTTTGACTCACCCTGGGATCTTTATCATTTTAAACAAGTTTCCTGTTGATTGATTTTGGTGATAAGATATAATACAATAGGGGAAGAAACAACAAAAAGAAAAAGATTCAACTGACGTTAAATTCGAAATTGCCTAACCGTAGCTTTAAACTTAAAATCACATATTTTGTAAACATCCAATCGCTAAATTGTTGCATCAAAATGATTGAGAAAATGTCAACACTATGTTCGTTTGCTCTATTTTTAATAAGCCCTGCCACACATTTCTTTCATTCGAAATTGGACAAATTATAAGAATAAATCTAGAAAATAACAAATTAAAAAACAATGCCCATTTAGTAACTTCTTTCTAAAACAGCGCAATAACTCTACTAAATCAGCTGATGGAAATGATTTTCTATTTCATGAAATCTCAGAGCGCACCCTTTATTAGGTGATTATAAGTGCAAGAAAGAGCAAAGAAAAAAGAGCAGGGCTTAGGGGCCGATTACATGATGGATTTCAGCCCGGGCAGCTGCTTACCGATTATATGCCTTAAATCCAGCCCGGGCTGGACTCCAATTTTGAGATATTTACGCGATTCCATGGCGATTTAAACCCGCTAGCCCGGGATGAAAATCCTAACCCGGTTTGTCAACCCGGGCTGGAAAACTCCCCCCGGGCTGAAATTGATCCCGGGCCGAAAACTCGCTCATGTAACCGAAAGAGCAATTTTACAAGTATTTGTGGGGGATAGCGGGCTGGACTTTCAGACTCCCTAAACGGGCTGAAAACTCAGCCCGGGCTGAAATTTTTCATGTAATCGGCCCCTTAGACTGGATTGGTATTCACTGGAAAAAGACAGAAACAAAAGATAGTAAAAATAGCAAGAAAAGAAACCAACCATTATTCCTGGTTGGAAACATTATGCTTTTTTTGTTGAAAACCTGGTCAAGATCAATTGAAAGAAGCTTAGAATTATCCACGCCGCAGAAAGCGCTTAACAAAGCGTTTGTATAGTTCCAGACTGAAATCAAAGCCGTCGCGTAGTAACAAGAAGTTTTAGACGTATTCGCGGTGGAGAACAATATTAGTCTTTTAATAACGCAATTTTTTTTCATAAGCATGCGATTGATAAGAGAAATGGCGTGGGGCTGACAGCTAGATTGAATTCAAAGTTGGCATGGGGTCTTTTTGACTAGTCTTCATAGTAATATCGAGGTTACCAAACGCCTTATTCCTGCCCACTTCAATATCAGACGTTATTTATCATTCTCGGTATAAGAGCTCCTTTGTTTCCTTTTATAATTCTTTCATCAAGATAGTTGCTTTGACAACATCCTTAATAACATGCGCTTTTACCAATGTTATTAAAAAACAATCTATATAGCGATCTGATGAATATCTTTCATCCTAGGTATGGAGCAGGCGGACCAGCCAACTAGATTACCTCCACCCCTGCTGAAATTTCCTCGCGCCACCACCCCCCTGAAAAGCTCCGCTCCTCAATATGCAAGCGCCTTTCCGGGGGTTCCCGTCAGAGTTGGGCGCATTCATGTTCCGAAAGATGCTGACACAAAATCTGATAGCGTGGAGTACTCTTTCAGGGAATGTTCTGGTCATTCTGATGATCTAAAGGAAGATTGGATTGGATATACTCGGAGTTTGTTCCACCCGATGTGCCGTGATTTACGAGAATTCTTTTACACAGACCCGTACTCGTCAATGGGATACAGAAACTCGCCATACAGAGAATACGTCGCTTATCCTGATGTAATGCGCATGTTCCCCGCAAGTCGAATGCTGGCAGAGCGGGCTCAGAATCTGGAGATGTTCTATTCGGCGAATGATCCGCGGTTTTCGCCACAGCACATGCGTGAAACTGCTATAATACCACCGCTGGACGCAGCATTGAGCATGCAGGAAGTTATACCGGAGATAGTCAAGAAAGAACCGGGAATGGAAAATGATAATGAAAAAAATGGTCGAATCAAACCGGAAATGAGTGATACAAAGTCAGATGAAACCAAAACGTCCGCAGGACAGGAGGTTTCGAAGGCTACCATGACGACCGACGCAAACGGAAGTGACGTAGCAAAGAAACCAACATCAAGCGCAAGCCGGAAGTATCGCTACACATGCGACGTATGCTTGAAGTCTTTCAGTCGCTCGAACACGCTGATCACGCACAAACGGATTCATACAGGTAAGTAAAGCCTGGAAAGCTCATTAGTGACTCTAGCTCAGATAAACATTTCAGTAGCAAGTATATCCACTTTAATCACTGTGAGATTAAACCCATCCTTAAATGAAAACGGCTCCATTCTTTTTAAAATAACATAAGAATTGCTTTTTTTTGAATAATGAACATGTTAATGTATTTTTCCCGAAATGATTCGATGACATTCAAATATAAGAAAATAAAACCAGAACAAGTAATTACTTGTCTTACTCAGACCGCGCTTGCTCTCTGTGAAGTAGACCGCTGTGCTCAATGTGGGACAAGTAACACTGATGCGCATGCTTTGTTTGTGTAGGGGACAAGCCGTTCAATTGTGATCAATGTGGGAGAGCGTTTCGTCAGCCTGGTAACCTGACGCGTCATAAGCTGACACACACTACCGTTAAACCGTATGTGTGCCCACAGTGCAACAAGGCTTTCAACCGAGCGTCCAACCTCCACACTCATATGCGCACGCATACAAATTACAAGCCGTTCGTGTGTGACTTTTGTAAAAAAGGTGCGTTGATTTCTTTACCAAATCTCAATTTACGAAGCTAGATCAGCATTTATGTTGCTGCAATGCTGAAGAAGAGAAAAAAGAGGGAGGAGAACCGGATAACCTGGGGAAAAACGTTCGGCTTAAAGGGAATCAAACCCAGTGATGAGTCACTACAGAGAAATGCTCAGTACTCCGCTATACATGCTCTAACAAATATTGCTAGTCTGACATAAGTTGATTCCACCGCTATTTCAATTTCCTAGCTTATTTATTTTTGTGTTCCTTTTTTACTTTTACTGTGTTCCTTTTTACTTTTACTTTTTGTGGTGATAATCTATCTATTTTTTTGTCTTTCTAATCTCATAATCATCTTTATAATCCTTCTCCTCCTCATCATCATTACCATCACCATGATATAATCAACGTCCCCATCATTATAATCATCCTTATAATTATGATCTTCATCATTACAAGCACTGTAATCATCACCCCCATTACAATATCATAATCCTTAAATCATCATCATAAAAATCTTCACCATCACCATCAGTGGTACCGTCACCACCACTGTTCGTTCTTTACTTGTCCTAATCATCAACAACCTTTTCTATCTTTAATATTTCTTACTTCACTGACTCTCTCCACTCCCAAACAAGGGATTGTGATTTTTTAGGGTATTTTCTTTCCCCTGTATATATGGATAAATAATTAATATACTGTTTTCCCCTTTTGTCCGGAATGGTACTCCCCCCTTTGAGAATTCTCGAAACAGCCCCTGCAAAACTAAGCTTCTATGTTTTTTTAGGCTTCCATCAGAAAATCGACATGAAGATTCACCGCTATACCCACACAGGCGAAAAGCCGCATAAATGCCAGAAGTGCGGGCGCGGCTTTAAGCAGCTGACACACCTAACTTACCACATGCGCACGCACGCTGAAACGAGGCTCTACAAGTGCACCATCTGTGGCAAGGGCTTCAACCAAAAGGGAAACCTACAAGCCCACATATATGGGCATACGGGGGAACGTCCCTTCAAATGCGAAATTTGTGGCAAGGGATTCACGCTAGCGTCTACACTAAACACACACAAGCGTACACATGCCATGAAGAAGCCATTTGAGTGCCAAGTTTGTGGAAAGTCCTTTTATCAGAAGAATGCATTAAAAACCCATTATATATCCTCACATCCATTTGCTAATGGTGTTAGCTTGCTATAGAGATCAGGAATGTCTTAGGGAGTGTCCATTAAATACCCTGAAAGGAGGGGGGAGGACTCAGGACACCTCAACCCTCATTTCAAGAAATGTTTTGTGACGACTCCCCCCCCTTACTTTATGGCTGAATGTCACTAAGAAGAGCGGAGTGACACAATTCTAGATTCGCACTTAATACCACAAGATGGTTCTCACTTGTGTTTGCGTCTTAGTGAGGATCTGCAACTAACAAACAATATCGAATGACACAAATTACCATCGAGTGACACAAATTACCATCGAGTGACACAAATTACCATCGAGTGACACAAATTACCATCGAGTGACACAAATTACCATCGAGTGATATAAATTACCATCGAGTGACACAAATTACCATCGAGTGACACAAATTACCATCGAGTGATATAAATTACCATCGAGTGACACAAATTACCATCGAGTGATATACATTACCATCGAGTGACACAAATTACCATCGAGTTATATAAATTACCATCGAGTGACACAAATTACCATCGAGTGACACAAATTACCATCGAGTGATATAAATTACCCTCGAGTGACACAAATTACCATCGAGTGATATAAATTACCATGGAGTGATATAAATTACCATCGAGTGACACAAATTACCATTCCATCGGCATATTTAAGCAGGTAGTTGAATGTACTTCCAATTCAATGTTGTTAAATAAATTTAATAAAGGATCAGACTTCAATCTTTGTTGGTTATTTTTAACTGCCCTCCGCGCTCCGGTATAACGTGTTATATATAGGTATTTAGTATATAAAACTCGTGAACCTCGCAAGAACAAGCGATTTGATTGTTTGAGATACTCGGGATAAAATGTAAAATACACCTCCTAGAAGGTGGATATTTTCCTACGCTCCCAAATCAAGCAAGATGGCGTGTGTAACAGCCGATTTGCAAGTGTTTCCGAAAAGAAAATTGCTCTAAAGCTCCATTTTTTATTTCGGCGGATAGTGGCTTAATCGCCACCATCCACCTTAATGGAAATGGTACAATTGTTGCCGAAATCTGCGCAAATCGGAACGATTCGATACTCAGTTTCTCATTTTACCGGAGGCCATACTATTTGGTCTAATTATCTACTGTAAAATAATAATTACGATGGCCCTTTTCCCCTCCCACACGGGAAAATTGGGGAACCTACAATACATTTTTAATGAGATTCAAAGCCCTCTGAATTAGTATCAATCAAGGGAAGATCTAAAGTAAATACGTGAAAAGTGTAACTTGTCAAAGTTGGCCAAATTCAATACGTCTACCTGTTTGTAGGTTGATAATGCACTCAAATAGTCATGGCATACGCATCGAATTTAAAGAAGACGAATCACGCCGCCATTTTATGCTCCCGCTCAATGGCGAGTCACTTAAAGAATCAATTTCCATCAGCTAATTCAAGCGAGTAACCAAGATATATTCATAGATATATTTATAATCAGATATCGCCAATAACATATCGGCCTACATGCGTAGATTGTTATTTTGAAGTTTACTTGCAAATAAACCGCTGTATTTGAAATGATAAACAATAACAAAGGAGGGGGTGATCGACATTCTTTAATGCCAACAAAGTATGACTTGGCAGATTTCATGGACTTTTTTCAATTTGATAAAATGCAAATTCCCATTCAGTTGGCACCATAAGATTTTTACTTCTAGAAATAGGATTGTTACTAAGTCGAGCATGGATTTTTAACAAGTGTAGAATTTCACGTTGCTGGTGGCAGTGGACGAAATTTAAGGTATTGGGTATTTAGGTTTTAGATATCGTATTTTTAAAGCAATTGCGATCGCTGAGCCCATTTGAAGCAAGCGCTGGCTTTGGGTGTATTAACCTTTCGTGTGGCAAACAGATAAATACCTATTCAAAGCGAAATTCACAAACAACTGGTATTTAGTTAAGGGGTAAGAAGGCAGTACGACTTGTCGGAAATTACATAACTCAAGTGGCAAAAACAAAAGCAGAAAACAATGATCGTCTTGAGATGAAATGAGCTAGAAGTCGATTGCGAACACGCCGAGAATTTTAAGAAAAGGAAACAATTTTTCGCAAAGCAATGCATCATTTTTTACTCGAGGCTCAGAGCCAACTCTGGTCGAGTCTTGACAGGAGTTTACGAGAGTTGGAAATCGCCAAATGCGAGGAGGAAGACCACTGCGAGGAGGAACACGTGTTAAAAGCACAGAGAGGCGAGTTGTCATGTCATCTTTTTGTCTGTTGCTTCTTCTGGTGTTCGTGTATCTGGTGGCTTTAAGAAGCTGTACTGAAAACTAAACACAAGGATCTCCAGTGGGAACGGAAATGTTGAAACTCAACGTAACACAAGAAACCCATCCGTGAAAACTAGACATGACACAAGAAACTCGTCAATGGAAACTCAACGCAACACAAGAAACCCCATCCGTGAAAACTCGACATAACACAAGAAACTTTCAATTGACACTCAACGTGACACAAGAAACCCCCATCCGTGAAAACTCGACATGACACAGGAAACTTTCAATTGACACTCAACGTGACACAAGAAACCCCCATCCGTGAAAACTCGACATGACACAAGAAACTCGTCAATGGAAACTCAACGTAACACAAGAAACCCTCATCCGTGAAAACTCGACATGACACAAGAAACTTATCGATGGAAACTCAACGTAACACAAGAAACCCCTATCCGTGAAAACTCGATATAACAAAAGAAGCTCGTCAACGAGAACTCGACACAACACAAGAAAGTTTATGGAAAATCGACCTAGCTCAAGAAACTTTATAATGGAAACTCAGCATGACACCACAAACACAGTAACAACAATTACGTAGGAATTTTGCCTTGAACGTCATTTTTTTGTGTTTTTTCTATGGGGATGGTCAGCTCATATATTATGGGGAGAGAGAGTGTAGAGGAAAAATTCCTATTTCAAAAATTCAAAGGCTTGTAGCTCTACAATAAATGAGAAAATTAAACCAACAACAAACAAACAAAAGTGATCGTGAAGTAAAATGCCGCATTTAAACGAGCACAGATACACGTTTTCTTCGAGCATGTTTCAATGCTCAATTGGTAAAGAATTCTAAACAGAATGAAGTCAAAGATAGGAAATAATAACTACTACCTATCAATGACTCAAAATCAGTAATATTGTCCGTTCATTTAATTTCATAATACAGTACATGGTTACACTCACATTGAATTCAGGGCCGTAGCAGAGGGTTGGACACTGGGGGCACGTGCCCCCCCAATATTTTCAAAAACTATAAGAAAATGACCAGAAGGTGCGTGGCTGTGCCCCCAAATATTTTCTTTATGTTTCTGTATTGTGACCCCCACCCCAATATCTTGAGTCCTGCTACAGCACTGGAAATTTTAGCAAAATAAGGATATGAACATTCAAATCTATATTGTTATTAAAACATCTATTATTTAAAATAAAAACATTTGTGTTGTATACAATAACATATTATTCAAAATATTACAAGAGAAAAATGCATGATATCTGTGACTACCATTTACCATACAACAAGGCTAGGTCCTGAACGTCTTAGCTCCTCACTTACGGGAAAGCGACTTTGTGACATTAAAACCACAGGCTTCCCACTGATCTAGGGTTTAAGCCTTTTTATCACTTCCCTGCCCCTCCCATACAAGGGGGAGACTTTGTCACATTTGAACCACAGGCTTCCCACTGATCTGGGGTCTGAGCCTGGATAGAGAGAGCATGTACACCTTCATCTAGTTCTTGCTTTAAAACACTGTTAACCATTCTATGCCTCTGAAATGGAATATAAACATGTTACAGTGTGACGTGAACTTCACTTGCCAACCACTGAGGCACATCAGAACATGGCAAAATCCATAAAGTCTTTACACAAAGCCCCACAGAAACAGACAATGACAATTCCTTGTGACAAAAAAAATGTTTTATGTTCTTCATAATGCTCACCTGAATAAGCTTTTTATCTTTAAATTCATCTGAAATGACAACTACTTTGAAGTGTGTCTCAGATCCTAGAGATTAAAAATATTTTTACTTCTTAAAACAGTAGAATTCAAGAAAAATAATACAAATTGAACAAAACATACATTTACAGTATTGGGTTTCAAAGCCAAAAAAATGTGGTGCCATTTTGTTATTTTTTTGTGAATTTCCCAAAATAAAAAAAATAACGGAGAAAAAAAAATCCCCAAAATTGAGAGTTTATACAATAACGACATGACGGAAAAACATGACTTGACGTTTCCAACAAGCACGTTTCACATCAAATAAGGCGGAAAATTCTCCTAAGTACTTAGTGAGTAATATCAAACAAAATATCAAATGCGACTTTTTTTTAAATTAATGTGACTTTTTGTAAAGTGTCATTGAAATTTTAGCTTTTTGTCCGTGAACTCATACATAGCGCAAGGACGATAAGGAAAAAAACTTCCTCAAAAAGCCAAAATGAGAGATGTGCATTTCGGTCTCACTTTATTTTGTGTTTTGAAAAGGAAAAATCAGTCCGGAATACAAGGAACTGATGGCAATTGTAAGAAATTGTATTTTGCTATCTCCATCTCTTCGAAATGTGCATGTTCAGGGTTTTTCCGTCATGTCTACAATAACAATATAATTTTAACATCCCTCGCTATGTCATTAAATTGAGGTTCAACTGTAATATTACAGTCGAGCCTCTATTAAGCAGTCACTATCTGGACTTACCTTAGTGACCCCCTAATAGAGGTCACATTTACAGTAAACATGAGGAGGAAAATGTTAGACTTGGTTAAATGACCTTTGAATAGAGGGTAACCGCTAAACACAGGGCCGCTTAATAGAGGCTAGACTGTATCTTGACATCATGTTATTATCATTTGCATCAATTAAGCCATTCCTAGGTGCATAGCTGGGTGTTGATGCAAAAGTCTATAGTCTCACCCTCCTTGACCGCCGAAAAGCAACATTCTTTTTTGTTATTATTGAAAAATTGTCAAATCTTAAACCTTCTGATATTTATACACTTAGCATATCTTTGTCATGTTTCAGCACATAGTGCATGCAGTATCCTGGCTAAAATCCCTATTTCTTTAGTACCTTTTGGCACATTGTGCATGTAGCTTTCATTAAGGACTTCAAGGTGGACCGGCTGAAAAAAACAGATCATAGTGTCTATCTAAAAAAAAGTCCACAAAAAGCCATTCATATTTTAACAGTACCTTAAATTCTCTGGAAAGCTTTTCTTTGATACTTCCTTCCACAGACATTCTCTATAGAAACAGACACATGTTCAGAATGGGCTTAGCAGTTGCATTAGACAGCTTCCCTCATACAGTCTCTCTGTGATATAATGGGACATTTAGATTTATGCATATTTTAAAATCCAGCATGTACGCTATTGTTGTTTCTCTGTAACCAAAAAGTTCAATATTTTATAGTATTGACCCGACATCCTTTTAAGTCAGCCGCGTACACAGGGGGCTGTGCAGGGTGCGCGCACCCCACCCCTTAGCAGCCAAAAAGTGGGTCATTTCTTATTAAAAGGGATCTTCAAATACTATGCTTTTTCCATGTGACACCTATGACTGTGCATACCCCCTCAGCCAATCCTGGGTATGTATGATCAGCGACAGCATTTATAATCAGCGACAGCATGTATAATCAGCGACAGCATGTATAATCAGCGACAGCATGTATAATCAACGGCAGCATGTATAATCAGCGACAGCATGTATAATCAGCGACAGCATGTATAATCAACGGCAGCATGTATAATCAACGGCAGCATGTATAATCAACGACAATCGATCATCACAAATCATTAAATCAATCCATCGAGATTGCTTGATTAACATTTTTTGGTATTTGCTGATCAATGAGAAAACAAAACTGAGTCAGGGCATGAAATCCATTGGCATCTATTCACATGTACATTGATTGGTATGGATTGGGGAATCGATGTCGATAGGGAAATTTGATCATCAGGCAATTAAAGAAAACAGATTTAAATTGCTTTTTGGTTAGTCACTGACTATCAACATTGATCATTAGATTGTTATCAATCACTTTTGGTTGGTTTAGACTCTGATAGAGTATCGGTTTTATTGACACTATAAAATTCTGTTTTGCGTGTTGTCAACCACCTTCTTACCTGAGCAGTGGTAAAGATACTGGCAGTTCTTCTCCCCCCAAATAGCATCCGAGAAACCACTGAATAAAACATAATTAATACAGCTAAAACACCCTGTACCATTCTAAAAAAAACTGTTTGCATCGTTATCAAAGATCGCATACACAAAAACGAAGTGAAAAGAATAACATTTATCCATTTATTTTTTAACCAATTTTTCTCCATTATAGCCTCTCCAGCATTGCAGATATCAGTTAGGGTCCCGGTTGTTAATGCTAATTAAGTACAGATCCATAAAAAAATATACTTACTTATAAGCTTAAGTAAGTTAAAGTTAATAAGAAATAAATTTAAAACAGAAACATTTCTAATAAAGAATAGCTGTAATGCTGACAATCAAAACTTCAAAACCAGCTAGCTGTTAAAAAGTTTTACAGTACTTATAGGCTAGTGAGGCAGCCTTTTCATGAACAAAATCCGCTAATTCTCGTAATTTTATACTTATTTTTCCTTACCTCTAGCCTTCGACATGAATAAAAGTGCAACAAGATACAATAGCCGTCAGGCGTTCCATGAAATGACGAGAGGGGCATGTACACTTGTACACATGTAAATAAACCCCTTCTAGCGGCTGGGATATCGAATGAAAATGTCCAAGGATGAGAAATGGTACGAAAAATAAACAGTTGGCCGAGAAGCGAAGCATTCTAATGGCTCTTCACCGTAGTCCCATTTACCTGTTGTAAATTGCCGCCGGTATTGTTGCGGACCACAAACTTTTAGTTTATGGTGGCAATTCTCTAGACCGGTGGCTGAGTCGGGTTGTACAACCAAATCATCAGCATAGAGAAGACAGTAAGTTTTGACGTATTATCGAGTTTTACTGGGTCGCACGATGAAGAGAATATTTCTGGAATATCATTGATGAAGATGTTGAAAAGGGTTGGGCTTAGGTTGCATCCCTGTTTCACCCCAACGTGAGAAGAAAAGGAAGGCGTTATACCCTGGTCTAGCTTAACTGATGATCTAACATCTGAATACATACTTTGTAAAAGGGTGATAAATCTTCCGCTGCACCCTATTTTTAGTAGTTTGTAAAGCAAACCCTCTCTCCAGACACTGTAGTATGCTTTTTTAAAGTCGATAAAACACGCAAAAAGCGGTTGGTGGCTTGATTTATAAGAGTCAATTAGGGTTTTTTTAGTAAAAATCCATGCAACAATTTTTTTTATTAGAACAAAAACAACAAGCTCAAAACTTGCATTTCAACTGATGGATTTACACCTAGACTGTTTTTTTATTGTTCTGCTGAGAGCTGGAATAGAAATTGAAGTAAAAGTTTTCAATTTTGAAATGTCTTCTGCGCGCGCGCTGACGTGCACGGGAATGACGCCACGAGCGCGCGCTGCGCTGATGTGAAGTTTTTTTGTCATTGCTTTTTCTTTCGCGTTTCAGGATGAATTCTAAAAAAATATATTGATGATTATTCTATAAAAGAAATGAAAAATTATTTCTATGCCTTCATAGCGTTTTGAAATCCTTGTTTGAGGAGTTATTGGGCAGACAAAAAGTGAGTTTTGACTGCACAAATATCTTCACAGGACAGATATCACTTTGGCTGGACGTTATTTGTCCTGTGAAAATATGCACGTGACCCGTATTGACCAATGAGCGCGCGTGAAAATTCATCACTGGGATATAATGTGAAATATGTTATAATCAGAAACTTTAAACGAAAATATTAAGAATTCTTCTTTGTCTGTTTTCTAAAGGAAACTAAAACTAACTTTCTTAGAGTCCTGTTTATGCTCATTAAATCTCATGAAAGTTCCAGAACTAGTAAGGGCCTTGTGTACTTTTTTATTCTTTATTCTTTTTACCAAGGTCTATTCCCTTCTTTATTTTATCTAGGGCCCATTGCAAGCTCATTTATTGTTGTTTCACGCCGGGCACAAAACACTCCAAAAGCGGCAGGGTTTTCCGTGTCAAATCGCCATCTTGGACGGGGCACGTTTTCAGAGGACTGGTGCCGAATTTACGAATCTGCTCGGGCCCTATGTTCTAAAGCTCGTAGGATTTTCGCTAGCTTCGGAAAATAAGATCGGATGGCGGTAAGGCACAGACGGAAGAACAAGGTTTGATTTGGTATCAAACACGGCCAGAATTTCGCGTGGTTCCTCCGCCTATTCTTCAAAGGGATACGGTCTTTCCGCGACTTTTCCCAAAATGTCTTGAATGCAGTTATTTTGAGTCCCGATTTTATTTTTACATCGAAAGAATTTATTGAAAATCAGCAGGGTAGTCCGATTCTTGAATCCCTGAATGTCTTCGCTATGATTTTTGTTTTGTAGATTTCTCCTCTGTTCTCGCGCGATTATTTTTGAAACCTCACTCTAATTTTCAAGTTTAATTGTAAATATGCCAAAGAGGTTTAGTCTCGGAGAGTAAATGCGAGAGGCTAAATTAAAGTGACAGACTCTTCGTGAGAACTGCAGGACCTGGAGGATGAGTTTTCTTCCCTTTAGCAAAGCATCGCTGAGAAGAAACTTGAAAGCGAAGCGAGAAAAGCTGAGAAGGCTTAGCAGAAAGGTATTTATAAAGAACCAAATAGAATGTGTTTACATATAATACTTATTTTGTAGAAATGCAGTGCTTATAGAAAAGGAATCGAAAGGAAAGGACATATTTGTTTTAGCCAGACTTGCGCATTATTTTACGCTATCGTGTTATTTGAGAGGGGTGATTTATTGAGTTATTAATTATAGTCAAATTGTTGGTTCTTTTAGATCGAAAGATCGTTCCGTCAAAGAAATAACACATGGAATAGAACTAAAAAAACCCGGCGCGCGCGTTGCTATGGTAGCTTATAAACAATAATTATTCTTTGTTGTGAAAGTATTTTCAGTTTCAACAGCGCTTCAGTTTATTGTATTCTTGGATAAACTTGTTCTTAACGAAACTCAAGTGAAACCAAATATGATAATCATTTAATTTACATCTGAAAACTTAGTCAAATCAAAATAGTTAAGTAAGACTTAGTACTTAATTGGATTCTAAATTCTGAGTTCTTCCAAACAGATGACTTGTAGTTTCATGTTGGTCTAATTATTATCTTTGTTTGTTTGTTTCATATTTGATGGCTACATGGATTTTCTCTTCAGATTAGTGATATCCTCAATAGAAAATAGATAGCAGTAATTAGGTTATTATATTATCAGGCTATATTTAAATGTAATCAATAACCTTACTCTGCATAGCAGTTAAAAATTGGTAGGTAGATTCAGACAGTCGTATGGAAGGTAACAGTCAGGAAGGAGGCAGTCAGAAGGGGTTTTTAAATGGAAATGCAGTGTCTATGAGGAGGAAGAATCCGACATGCTTCACTGAGGGAGGGGTCATGCTACCTGCTATAGTGATGCTATAGTGATGTGCAAGCTTTAAAATATCTTAGGGGCAAGAATTACTGTTGACTACACCCAAAGTGCTGTCACTTAGGGTTACACTACTAACGTTTACATGTTTCCATTATTTCTCTGTTGTTTTTTATCTTGCCTTGACATACATCCAGAACTTGTTTGATGTACACACACTTTGTGTACAAGATATAAATGTTGCATCCAAACATTTCTTGGTGGCTGATTGCCATGGCTCTAAGAGTCAAATAATAAAGGTATGTAATCCTGTAAAAAATAGCATGTTTGATGTACTCTGAGGTGGATTGTCTCCTTAAAAAGGTGAGTAAAAAGATGTAAGAGGCTAATTTGATAGAAAAAAAAGAATCTATTTGTAAGCATCCAATGGTTAAATGCTTTTTTTATGAATGATAGACTTTGATAGGTGATGAAATATTTTTTTAAAAATAAAATGTTTGATTTTCTATTATCTTTATTGAACTTTTTTTGTAAATTATCTTATGGCAGCCTAAGACAGAGTTGGTATACTTTCTACTTATCCCATTATCTTTACAAATGCTAAATGCAGATCTCTTATGTTATACAATTACAAATTACAGCAAATAAAAAAAAAACATATTTGTATGTTAATTTTGGAATACATTTGATCAATATATTATTTCAAATCATCAGCAACTCTTTTTTTATGAATAAGAACATTGTTATTGTGATGCAGTGAGGTCTATGATAAACTTGAACACAGTATTTCAATGATGCAAAACCTGAGTTTAGAAAAGTTGTTTGGAAGTAAAGCTGTTCACTCACAAGAGTGCATGTTGGCAGAGCATTTACTGTATTGTGTTCTTACATAAAAAGTGTGATTGATCTGCTTTCAGCATAAAAATAAAGTGGCTACCTAATGCATGTTCATAAGAAATGTAAGGAAACTGGAATTGTATATCCCTTAGTAAATATGTAATGTATATACTAGAATCAGGGAAGAAATAAACAACATTCGTCTATGGTACTAAAATTAAAATACTTTGATATATTGGTAAATTATTCTTTATTGAGGTTTTCAAAATCCTATGCAACAAAATGTTGCAAATGTTCACACATATTTTTTTGTATATACTGTACAAAGTGATCTATACTATCTGAAAATAATAGTTATGTAATATTTGAATTCTGAGGCATAATACTGTAATGCTGATATATTTATATATATTTTGATATATCCATAACTATTAATTCTTGCCAATATTTATTCTGTCACACAACAGTTTTTTTGACATTCATTGCTTAAAGCAATTAAGGATTTAGCAAAAAAGTAAAAATTTATTTGAAAAATATTTATATAATCTTACTTCAATTTTAGAAGTGCTCGTGCCTTTTATGGTAATAGAGACCATTTAATAAATACTTTATTCATAAGATAATAAATAATATAAGATTATCATATCAATTTATAAATATATATATTTACAATATTTATTGAATTGTTACATATTTTGTAACCTCTATTTCTGAAATAAATCTTGCAATTTCATACTCCTGCCAGATATTTTCTATTAATATAGATATACTTAAAGTAGGAGTCCCTCACTAAAATTGTCCCTTGAATAGAGGTGTCTCTTGTTGGTAGAGGTGTCACTAAATAGAATGTTCATAAAATAGAGGTGCCCTTTGAATAGAAGTGTCCCTTGAATAGAGATGTCCATTGAATAAAGTTGTCCATAAAACAAAAGTGTTCTTTGAATATCATAGAGGTTCTATCTTGAGTTAAGGAGAGATAATGCTGTTGAATAGAGGTATTCTTCGAATAGAGGTGTCAATTTCATAAAGGTGTCCCTTGAATAGAGGGTACCTTGTATAGACAGTGATCCTGAATATAATGAGGATCATGACAACCATACGACAACAGAGACTGCAGAAAAGCACTGAATTTAATATCTATTTTTCGTCAGGAATCTCATCTTACTAAAAATAATGCATTGTCTGCCTGGATAGAGGTGCCCTTCGAATAGAGGTGTAACTTGAATAGAGATGTTCATTGAATAAAGTTGTCCATAAAACAAAAGTATTCCTTGAGTTAAGGAGAGATATGCCATTGAATAGATGTATTCTTTGAATAGAGGTGTCAATTGCATAGAGGTTTACTTTGAATAGAGGTGTCTCTTGAATAGAGGTGTCCCTTGAATAGAGGTGTTCCTTGTATAGAGGTGTTCCTTGAATAGAGGTGTCCCTTGAATAGAGGTTTCCTTTGAATAGAGGTGTCCCTTGAATAGAGGTGTCCCTTGAATAGAGGTGTCCCTTGAATAGAGGTTTCCTTTGAATAGAGGTTTCCCTTGAATAGAGGTGTCCCTTGAATAGAGGTGTCATTTGAATAGAGGTGTTCCTTGTATAGAGGTGTCTCTTGAATAGAGGTGTCCCTTGTATAGAGGTGTCCCTTGAATAGAGGTGTCCTTTTAATAGAGGTGTCCCTTGAATAGAGGTGTCATTTGAATAGAGGTGTTCCTTGAATAGAAGTGTTCATTGGAAAGAGGTTAGAAAACAGTAAAAACGAGAATGTCAGTTTTTGTGTTGTGGAATTCCACAAGTGTTCCATTCTCCATAATAAAAAGAAAGAACAACCTGCGATCGGCGTGTATTGTACGCTAGTCTCAGCTCCTTGTTTTCGGAGACAAAAAGGGACACCATATGCCCGGTCTTCATTCCTTTAAGCTGGCGTTTGAAAAATTCCAATCACCTCTTCTGATGTGAAGCCGGACAAAGTAACGCAAAACACCTTTTAAGGTGTTTATTTAAAAATAAACGGATCGAAAAAAAGTGCAGAACTTCTTTCTTCTTGTCCTTGGAAATAAAAAAAATGGACAAGCAAAACCGCCGAGAGTTTTTGCCAGTCTTCGTTGTCGTAGGGTTGTCATAATCCTCGTTATATTCAGGATCACTGTCATCGAGGACAAGAGCGAGCACTTCTTCACGACTGTAGCGAGCCGCCATTTTGAAAACCCCGCCAGACTCACGCGTGCATCCGCTGATCAAAAGTACAGGCGAACATTGCCGATTTTAGGACACTTTGTGCCCGGCGTGTTTTCTTTCTATTTTTTGGCAACTTTTATTCTACTTCTATTGCGCCCAAGATATCAGCCTTTCGCGGACATGGGCCGGTTTTCAAAAAACAAGCATCCTGTGGACTTTAAAGTAATTCCCTTGAATTCATAGATCCGACGAGCGCACGAATAACCAATCAGAAAGCCGCAATTAGAAGCCAGCGAAGTGCAACCCAAATGTCCCACAAATTGTACAACATGTCGGATGAGGTCTGCGAATCCTGCTCGGGTTTACCTAAAATATAGACGTTTATAGGTGTTTTCCTGCTACTTGGGATATAAAAGACGGTCACCTAACATGATAGAAATTGATTTGTTGTCCAAGCTTGGTGAAAATCTTGTAAAGAAACATAGAAATAGATAACTACAAGTCTGGTTGTTGAATGGAAACGACCCGAATCCAGCTCGAAATACGAAAACTTGGAAATGAGCTATTTTTGTCAACTTGCAGAGATTTAAGTGCGGGGAAAAGTAGAAGAGAATGCCAAATTCGCTGTTTACGCCGAATTTCGCTGTTTACGGCAAAAATTAAGATTTACAACAATAATGCAAACGACCGTCTCCTTTCTTATATGTAATTGAAGTAACCTAGGATTATATCAAACACAAGTTTAATGGTAGGACTTACACTGTTCTTGTATATGTGGTTTGTTTGCTTTTTGTTTTTCGTTTCTTCGCAGAAATTTTACGTTTTTTCTGCAATTTGAGTCCCAACTCTACACTAAAAGTGGCCGGTCAAAGAAAACAGGACTATCACTTTCTACGCTGACCGGAAGATGCTTATTTTGCTTGTCCAGATTCGCAGAAAAATATCTCAAACCAATCTTTTTGCCGTCGATTGCCGACTTTTTGTGGAACATTTGTGGGACCACATGGCTGTTATTGCATCATCTCATTCCTGATTGGCTATTCGTGCGCGCGTGATTGACATGTCGGATCTATAAATTGCACTTCGCACCGACAGTGCTGAATAATTTATGCGCATGCGCGTGTTCTGGCGAAAACAAACAAAATCTCATTGTTGTATCGTTCGAGTAAAGGTACGAAAGGCTGACTTCGGTCGCTGTTTAACTTACTGTACAGCATTAAAACCATACTGTACAAAAGATGACAGATTTGTGTGATAATGAGGGAATCATAAAGAAAATTAAAGCCTTAGGTTTGGTCTAGTTTTCTTAACATTCGCCAAAATGTGACAGTTCGCCGGTAAAACGCCGCCATTTCAAAACAAAAAGGCTGGTTTAACCGCGCGCTACTGGAACTAGTCTTGCATTTTGCACTATGTCCTTCGCACCCCTTTTGCGCATAGTTGCGCGCGCTGTTTGTTCGAATTTTCCGGTATTAAAGTAAGCGCGCGCCACAGTTGTACAAGAAAACACAGCAAAAGGCGCGCGTTTTTTACTTAAAATCGCTTTGACAGAAAAACGAAGTCGGTTACCCTCATTTTTTATTTGCTCAAATAGTTAAATATATACACAAAAATGATATACTGGAAGAAGAAAAAAAGTTGGGTTGTAGAAGTTTTGTTATTGCTCTTAAAAGCCGTAAAAAATACTTCAAAATGGCGTTTTTTACCGTATGAATAGTGGCGAAAAAAATGTCTTTTAGTGCGATCTCTTAAAATGTGATTTGTTTTGAACATTAGTTACTACGGGTTATTGTTTAGGAGATCGGATTTTGGCAGCTCGACAAACAGAACTTAATTTTCTAAAGACTATAGGCACTCTTTTTGAAAACTAAGAGTTGGGATTTTTCCTTGCGCGATCAGTAAAAACGCGTCAACTCTACGCCTCTCTGTTGTGAAAACGAGCTCGGTACCCCCATTTTTTTTATTACATTTTTTGAAAGCCCTTAACTTCAATATTGTTTATGCCAAGTTTAAAAAAATTCTGGGTTGTAGAACTATTTCAAGGGAATTACCTTAAACGCGCTTTCGCAGATAGGTTTCTGTCTACATTTTCTGTAATGTCCCATTTATAGTACCCTGGCAACCAGAGTTTTTCGAGCGGATATTCAGCCTCTGGAACCCAGGATACATCTCTAGCCGTTTTGACAGTAGTGTTAAACTTCAAGCTTCAACGTAGAAGAAAGCGAAAGAACAGCTCAAGACTGCTGCAAACAAACTCCGATCTTCCTGGGCCTCGCTTTCGTGCTCAAGTTGAAGGCACCTTGGTAATCGGGAGGTAAAGACGAGGACTTTCGATAGAATAGGGGCCACGGGAATTTTGTAAGCTTTTTGTCAGAAAGAAGTCCGAATCGCCAGCAGCCTGCTTTTCTGTAACTAAGGTAAACGGTCCTCGAAAGTCAACGTAAGCTGTAATAACTCAGAGAAAAGGTAACCAACTCTCGTACGAGTTTATTGCAGGATTCTCCAAAGTTGGTGGCTGAGGTCATATTACTTTGTCAGGTGGACTGTAATGGACCTAATGCTCTTCTAAGAGATATAGATTTGCGAGAGAGCTTGTATGTAGTGATAATTTATAAAAAAACATTTTTTTTACAAATATTGGTAGATCATTTATTATTCTCCATTGATGTAAGAAGCCATACAAACACAGTCTACACCGAATGAATAGCATTATTCACAAATACACCATGGACAGATCTTTACTATAAAAAATGAACTCACTATAAGAATGCACTAAAAACTACCACATTCTAAAAATTTGTACACTCATGATAACGGCAAGAAACAAGCTATCTGTATAATATATAAGCTAACTAGGCCTGTAAGCTGGTTTATACAGGGTTATTGCACAAACTCAGCAAACTATTTAGTTCCTCAATCTGCAATAGAAAAACAGAGACACATTTTAGTAATTAGAAAAAGGTGTATAGGGAATAGCCATGTGTGATTCTAGAGGGAAGCATACTGTACTCCCACTTCAGCTATTCTTGATTTCATATCTTAACCCCCTCCCCAAAATGGAGGTGGGGCTCTTGGGTAAAACAACAAAATCATCACTGCAAAATTTGAAAAACCTTAGAGGCATTTAATTCCTGAGACGAAATTCTGAGAGAAAAGCTGACATTTGAACCATTTACTTTAACCCTTTCACTACTGAAGCCCAATGTGTGTCACATCCTGCTGTTCCTGGAGCCTAATTAGCATTCCCCACTAATTTACACACCAAAACGAAACATGCATGCTCAGTAGGTTTTGGAGGCAGATTGTAAAGAATAAAGCACAGAAACAAGTAGTGCAGATAATGAAGTTTTTAATGAACCGAAATATTGGCGTTTTTGCTACTATTGGTTAGAGCTATAATGATTTGAATTTACAATTTCATACAAAAATTCAAATTTCGTGCCATCTTCTCTACCAATGATCTCAAATTTTGCATCATTTACAAGATTATTGTTTATCTTAGACACAAAATATAAATAGAACATATAATAACCACATCATAGCCGATTCCATGGACACGCTGTCTGTTTTCTTGCCCAAGGTAAACTTTGTAGTTGCACACGTAGCCGTTGTTCGCGTCGGCCGCCATCCACACTTTTATGCCGTATTTCATCGGCTTTGCAGGCATATATTGGCGAAAACCAAGTCTTCCCTTGAAGGCAATCATTCCCTCATTGACTGATTTGTCAATATTGTTGACTTCAATATTGTTTATGCCAAGTTTAAAAAAATTCTGGGTTGTAGAACTATTTCAAGGGAATTACTTTAAACGCGCTTTCGCAGATAGGTTTCTGTCTACAGCAGCCTGCCTTTTCTGTAATAAATGTCCCATTTATAGTACCCTGGCAACCAGAGTTTTTCGAGCGGATATTCAGCCTCTGGAACCCAGGATACATCTCTAGCCGTTTTGACAGTAGAGTGTTAAACTTCAAGCTTCAACGTAGAAGAAAGCGAAAGAACAGTTTCAGGGAGCATATGTCGCGATTTAAAGTCCCGTGGGATTTTTGTGAAGAGAACAAGCCACCTATCTAGAAGTGTTGAGGGGACCCTAAGGAACACAAAAAATGTTGTCGGCAATTTTTTAACTTGTTGGGTAAGCTACTAGGGGGGTTAAAAAAGGGCCTCAAATTGCCCAGCATGGAAACGAGGCTGAGACTTAAATTGCAGATAACTTTACATATTTGTAACCAAATGTCACCAAACTTGCTCAGATTTATTAGGGGATAGTATTATACATGTTATGACTATAAGTATATGTAAGGAGATCACCCTTCTACACAAAAGCGAGGCTCTAATATTATATTGCCCATAACTATCTCTTATCTGAGGCTATTTTCAAACAAGCTTGCCCAGTTTTGTAAAATAATATTATCTTACATGTTTAAAAACATTAAAGTAATATTTGTTGTCACCTGACCTTTTTGTCAAGAAAGCGAGGCTCTTGCATAAAATGATTAAATATCGCATTATTAGTATATATTTTTTCAAACTTTGATTTCTATATTTCCGCCATATTTCATAATTGCAGTTCTGTTGAAACTTGATTTCAATTGAATAAAAGAATCGATATTTCCATAATTGTTTTGCTGGTCAGCAGTCTCTAAATGAATACTTTTGGTCAGCGGTAATTTCAATCATTTTATTGATCCACCATTTTGAATTGCCAGTCAATCTAGAACAGTTACATAACTATCATGCCCCTTCATGGCGAATTTGAATGTTTCACTTTGTCTAAACTCTAAAGAGACAAATCTAGAATTGTGTGTTATTTGCCAGGAGGTAAAAGAGAATGAAGGTCTTGTTGGCAAACCTTCGCTAGATTCGTATAGAAAAGTTTTGGATTTTCTCAAAGAATGGGCCAGTTATGGGAATAAGGAGTACTCAGAGGCCTGGATTAGGCTAGATGGCATTTCAGTCGAGGCTCTCCAGGGAAAGAGCTCATGGCACCGCTCTTTCTACAAGGATGTCGCCCATACAGGGATGCTGAAGAGGGCAAAGACAAGGTATGAGAGAGAGATAGCTGGACCCAATAAATCAAGGCGAAATTCACAACCAGCGAATAGCCCTACAACTCCTAAGCTTACTCGATCTAAAACCACACCTTTTAACAAAGAAGTTTGCTTTTTTTGCGATGGCCCGGAAACCTATAAATCGATGTTTTACAACTGTAGATCTCTGCCTGCAGGGGAATCGCTCCGCAAAGCTGTCACAAAATGAGGCAATGAGAAGCTCGCCGTGAAGCTCAATACTGCCATTGCATCAAATGATGCCCATTCAATTGACATAAAATACCACCACAACTGTTGGTTGACGAACGTAAGCAATGTATTGCGTAAGCCTGATTCCGAAGCCGAGGTCCCAGTTAGAATGGCCGGACAGATAGCTGCAAAGGTTGAGTACTTAACTGTAACTGACATTAGTTTAAGTGGCGGTAATATTATCCCTATATCTCAGTTACAAGCGGCGTATAAAGAAATACTTCACGCAAACAACGTCCCTGATTCGAATGTCCATCGCAAGTCGTTAAAGCAGCTACTGAAAGATGAAATCCCTGATGTTGACTTCCACAGGCCCAAACGGGTAAATGAGCCTGAAAGGGTCAGTGTTAAGATTGGAAGAGACCAAGCAATTCAAATTGCAGAAGAGCAGAATGAAATAGACGAAGACGAGATGAAGACACTTTTTGATGCTGCCGCGCTTATCAGAAAGTCTATCAAGAAGTGTAATAAGTGGGAGTTTACTGGCTCTTTCGAGGATATCACAGATAAAAAGTGTTCCCAGGGAACTCGTCAGCTTCTTTAGGTGGGTCATCAAAGGCCCATTTGATCTTTCTTTGCAACACGAGTCAAAATCAAATGAGGTAAACAAGCGCGCCATGAGTCTGACTGAAAGCACAGTCGCTATGTTTCTATCCGATCGCCAGGTGAGGCACAAGAAAGCTGAAACAACGAGAATGAGAAGTGAAATGCCACAGCAGCTAGCAATAGGGCTTGCTATACACCAGGCTGTACGCAGCAAAGAGCTTATCAATTTACTTCACGGATTTGGACTTGCAGTCGGCTATAACCGAGTGCTTAGGGTAGAATCCCAGATAGAATCGAATGTCTTACAGCGAATGGAAGAAAACGATGGCATCTATCTCCCTCCGGACATTGTCAAAGGGCGGCATGTGTTTTTTGCCATAGATAACGTGGACATCGCTGAGGACACGCCTGACGGAAAACGTACGTTTCATGGAACTGCAATGGCAATTTACCAGCGCGCCGAGGCTCAAGATCAGAAGATCGAAGTTCATGTTGACGCAAGTCTACAACATCGCTCAATAGAAGATTTGCCCGAATCCTTCACTAACCTTTTGGAATGCCCAGCACCGCAATTGAAGCCCAAAGGCCCCGCAAATTCCAAGTCTAGTCTTTCCGTGAAAGAGCTTCCGATGCAGACAAGGATGGAAGATGCTGCATGGTAAACTGGGTCGTTAACAAAAACCCACATGTGCCATATTGTTCTCTCGGCGCAGATAATGCACTTGAGCATGTTAATCGATCCATGAAGGTCTCAGGAGGGCTAATTGGCATCACGCTAAATCCAAATGCACGCTCAAAGTACTTCCTCATCGCACCCGAGTTGGCACGACTGGCAGAGAAGGCAAAAGAGATGTCTGGTGCGTCAAAGGGCAAGACGGAAATGCACCACCACGACCTTAGCAATGCTGTACGAGCACGCCAAGAAACGAACATCGAACAGCTGGCTACAAGCATCAGGAACTTTACAAATCCTTTCCTCAGTGACAGCAGTGACCTCTTCAACATCGCAACAACGATTGTAATGCCCGACAAGGTGAAAGAAGACCTGTGTCAACAAAGCACTGTGGGAACTCAGTTGCTTAGCCGCTTCGTAGAAGAAAGAGTTACGACAGCCACACAAAGCATCTGGCATCCTATGAAGAAGAGGAAACTCAACACATGGAAGAGCGCCACAAAGATAATCAGAGTGAAAGCCAATGACAAGGTTATCGAGTTAAAGGAAGATCGCTCCTTGTTCGCTCGCATGTCCCTGGTAGCGAAATCTCGCCCGGAAATTGACATGAAGGAGGCTGTTGGCGAATTCGAGTTTAACGTGGTACCCAAGTCGATGTTTGCTCAAGATGGCTCTATGCTCCACTGTTCCTGTAAGGGTGCCTTGATGGCTATCCTAGAGAAGGTAGCTAACGCAGGCTCTAAAACAGAAGAGCTTGAAATCCATCCGCCGATCCAAGAAGGCACTCGGATGAAGGTATCTATTGTTGACGGGATGGCAGAAGTGCAAGCGCTAGACAAACCGTCTTGGATTAAGAACTGTTCGCAATTGGCGGATCACTTCCTAGAGCGCGTCCTGTCCAAGTACCATAGAAGTGACGAGTTGCAACTGGTATTTGACCGGTAAGTAAAATCATTGTCATTACAGTTCCATGTAGATAGAAGATAAAAAAAATGACGAATTAATGTACGATGTCATGTAAATTTTAGGTACGATGTACCACTATCCTTGAAGACGGCTATCAGATGCAACACATATTGCGAAGATTCCGATGAAGAGACTCCTATCTCATGTAAAGACCAAATCAGAGCTGACGGAGTATCTAGCTGTGAAGTTAATAGAGAAAGGAAAGGGGGCCGGGATGAACATTGTAGTGGCATGGGGAACTCGATGCCATGCCACTCACAGAGATATGGCACATCTCGAGAGCAACCACGAGGAAGCAGACACCAAATTGCTGCTACACGCTGTCGACGCTACGTCCTTCGGAGCCACCAGTATCGAGGTAGTCTCGCCCGACACTGACGTCTTTGTGTTGTCCCTTCGAAGATATTCCCTGTTATGCGAGGACACGTCATTTGTCACCGGCAGAGGTGATCGCCATCGGAAGATCAAGCTTGGCCCTAACGCGTCCTTGGACCTGCCAAAACTGCAGCACTTCCTGGATTCCATGCATGGAGTGGAGCAGATGTCACAGGGAGCTTTGCAGGTAAACAACCGATGTCCAGATAGTTATATGTATTTTGTTTCAAACTCGCAACATCCTCATTGTGCTGGTATTGAAAAGCTTGTGTGTAAGCTTTACCAGCCCAACACGCGCATTACCAAAGTCAAAGACCTGAGATGGCTCCTGTTTCGTAAGAAACAAGCTGAATCAGAAAGACTGCCGCCCACCCTAGCAGCACTGAGGGGAGCCACAAAACGCGCACATTACCAATGTATGGTGTGGAACTCAGACATTCTGGCAAATCCGGAACTGCCATCGCCCTCAGATTACGGATGGAAATTGGAAGCAGGTAAATATTGCTCGTTACATACATTAATTGCTTTTTTACCATTCATTGGCCCGCGGAATAATTTACAAACCATTTGACGTGTGCTTTGGTTGACAGATGAATGGGTTCCAGTGATGACATCATTAAAGCCAGCACCAGATGCTGTGCTCCATCTAGTAAAGTGCGGATGTTTAACGGAGAGGTGTTCGACAAACAGTTGCCAGTGACGCAAGGCGGGACTTCCATGCACTGATCTCTGTGGTTGTGCTGACGATGAGGAAGGCGAGCCCTGTCAAAATGTCAGTGAGGAGGAAGAGAGTCCAGTGACGAAGAGGAGGTAGGCGATGGAGATCACGACTGAGAGCCTTGCTTTCATGGCAAAATACGTTCCCCGGGGATAATTGTTGCATTTATTGAGATAAAAACATGAGCAAGTGTAGTGATAATTCTCATAATTCGTATTACCGATAAGCGATAGTAATTGACAATCTTATGTTTAGAGCCTCGCTTCCACGTCAAAATAGCCACGTGAACTTCTTAAATCGGTTTGTGGGTTCTACCACATCATATCACATAATATAAGAAATCTGAGCAAATTTGGCTGAAAATAGGCTCAAATAAGCGGTAGTTATGAGTCAATATAATATTAGAGCCTCGCTTTCATGTAGAAGGGTCACGTGACCTCCCAACATGTACTTATGGTCATAACGTGTCATGTATAATCCCCTAATAAATCTGAGCAAGTTTGGTGACATTTGGTTGCAAATATGTAAAGTTCACTGCAGCTTAAGTCTCAGCCTCGTTTCCATGCTGAGCAATTTGAGGCCCTTCTTTAACCCCCCTAGTAGCTTACTCAACAAGTTAAAAAATTGCCGACAACATTTTTTGTGTTCCTTAGGGTCCCCTCAACACTTCTAGATAGGTGGCTTGTTCTCTTCACAAAAATCCCACGGGAATACACATGCTCCCTGACTAAGTTCAAGACTGCTGCAAACAAACTCCGATCTTCCTGGGCCTCGCTTTCGTGCTCAAGTTAAAGGCACCTTGGTAATCGGTAGGTAAAGACGACGACTTTCGATAGAATAGGGGCCACGGGAATTTTGTAAGCTTTTTGTCAGAAAGAAGTCCGAATCGCCAGCAGCCTGCTTTTCTGTAACTAAGGTAAACGGTCCTCGAAAGTCAACGTAAGCTGTAATAACTCAGAGAAAAGGTAACCAACTCTCGTACGAGTTTATTGCAGGATTCTCCAAAGTTGGTGGCTGAGGTCATATAACTTTGTCAGGTGGACTGTAATGGACCTAATGCTCTTCTAAGAGATATAGATTTGCGAGAGAGCTTGTATGTAGTGATAATTTATAAAAAAACATTTTTTTTTTTACAAATATTGGTAGATCATTTATTATTCTCCATTGATGTAAGAAGCCATACAAACACAGTCTACACCGAATGAATAGCATTATTCACAAATACACCATGGACAGATCTTGCACTAAAAACTACCACATTCTAAAAATTTGTACACTCACGATAATGGCAAGAAACAAGCTATCTAGGCCTGTAAGGTGGTTTTAACAGGGCTATTGCACAAACTCAGCAAACTATTTAGTTCCTCAATCTGCAATAGAAAAACAGAGACACATTTTAGTAATTAGAAAAAGGTGTATAGGGAATAGCCATGTGTGATTCTAGAGGGAAGCATACTGTACTCCCACTTCAGCTATTCTTGATTTCATATCTTAACCCCCTCCCCAAAATGGAGGTGGGGCTCTTGGGTGAAACAACAAAATCATCACTGCAAAATTTGAAAAACCTTAGAGGCATTTAATTCCTGAGACGAAATTCTGAGAGAAAAGCTGACATTTGAACCATTTACTTTAAAGCAATGTGCCTGCCCCAGCTATCTCATGACATATATAAACTATAAAACTTTTGGAATAAATTGTTGAACACTTACCCAAGGAGAGCACAAGCCAAAACAAAGAGGGCCATTGGGGCGGTGGCAGAAGCTATAAAAAAAAAAAAAAAATATTTTCAATGTTGAAAAAGAAAGGAGTGTAAAATTAAAAAAAAATTATTTTAAGAGGCATTGTCAGCAGTTTTACTTCTGGTCAATTATGTTAACAGTCTAGTTGCAAACTAAGGATTGGCTGAGGGGAGGGGGGGGGTGGGTGGGCAGGGATAGGTACCATATGTAAAAACCACCTTGGGGAGGGGGCTAGGAGCAACTTTTGGAGCAAAAGTCAGCTGTATTTTAAAGAAAATAAAATGGAGGTGTGGTACAAGTAGTTTTGCTTGGGTTTTAGTGGAATTGTGTGCAAAATACATGCTTATTCAGCAAATATTGAATTATGGGGATTCGAACTATATTTTTCGGTGTATATCTTCAGGATAAATAAAGTATTTCATAAAAAATTTGCAGTTACTGCTAGGGGCATTGAGGTAAACAAGTAGAGAGTTTCGAAACCCTGTTTCATGGAGCGATGATAATTCTTTTTGGCAGATATTTTCTATACAGGAAAGGTAAAACACATTCTGCTTCAAGAAGAAAAAATGGCTTTGCGATAAAACTTGCCATGTGTGTCGTAGAGCTAATAAGAAAGAAACAAGCGGGAGTTTTTTTCCGAAATTCTATAATACAAACGCATGATTTTTCTCTCTGATATTTTAATTTTTTTAAATTGCTCTATTTTCACCAAAAAAATGTTTAAAAAAAAACTCCTGCTAGATTCTTTGTTTTATCATTGTGATCGAATATTGCTAAAACAATTCTTAATATTATTAAAAGCGTGTGTAAAAAATGCAAATATAGTGAAAAAGGGAAACATGCTATTTAATTCAATTAACACCTTCAGCTGTCAATCTCATCAACCACCCTTTTTCAAACTGATCGTTAGTAGTTATTCTTTCTATATCTGTAGTCAGTTTTGACCAATTTCATGGCAGTTCAATTTTTTAACAAGTTCAAAATTTCCTTGTCTTGGTTAAGGCCTCTTACCTGCAGCCATGGTCGTTGCAACAGTAACTGATGAAATAAAAATATACAATATACTATGAGAAGCCAGATCAAGATGGATAGCAACTCTAAAAAGCTTAAGGGAGTAAAACAGCCTATAATTGGGCTGATCACAATTCTAAAGGCTATGGAACTTGAGGGGTTTTTACTGTATTTCTCAGTCTGCTATTGGGGTATGGTAAAAGGCCGAGCCATAGCAAGATCTGATATAAATTTTGCTTACTTTCTTACTTATTTCAACTTACCTGCTGCTGTTGTAGCAGTGCTGGCAGCCATTGCTGAGGATTAACAGAGGCATTGTTAATCACCTTTCTTTGGGGGAAAAATATTAATCATAATAAACGATATTGTTTGACAAAATATTGTAATTTCAGATTCAACTGTCCTATTATGTTTCAGTGTAGAAAAACTGCATCTATTGGTGGGTCTGCAAAGCTGTGATACTTACTCATATTGGGTGTAGCTGCAAAAATAATAAAAAACAGAATTAGTTTGGCTAAACTGCAGAATACCCGTCCACTTATTTGCATTTTACTTGTAGTTACTGCTTCGTTTTATAGAAATCGAGGTGTGAAGTCTCATTGTTAACTCTTTGTGGACGGGTATTCTTCAGTTGTTCCATTAGTTTTCCTGAATTGAGTATTCATAAGTTTACAGCATTTATGTGTTTTAAATCACCATTAAATAAAGTTTCTATAAAAATAGTTAATTATGCATTTTTCACACTTCTAACCAGATTACCAGGAATCATGGTATTGAAAGGCAAAGATTAAGCCTTCACTTACTTGCAGTCTTGTTCTCCAAAGGATCTGTGGGGGCTGGAGCCGTTACATTCTCTGAGTGTACCAGAGCAACTAGTGACAAAAAATATATGATTTAAATAGTTCCAGGGGACTTCCAAAGTTAGGATAACAAGAATATGCTCGAGTATGGTACTTAGTAATATAATGGGTAAAATGGGTAAAAAGATGCTTTGCAAATTGTACCTTTTAGGGAGGAGAATTTAACTCCTTGTGAGCAAGAAGAATATTTGTACTATATGGCAGCCACCCCCCACCCCTCCCTGTAATAAGTTCCCTTATCAACAATGGAAAGCCAAGCCTTGTTAAAAGACAATGAGGCAAAATAGACAAACTTGCATACCTCCGGCTAGGAATACAAGGCAAGCTATGATAATCTTGTTCATCTGAAAAGACAAATTTTAGAGAATGTTACAAAAAGCTTGAGCAATTGAGAAAATGCAAGAGCAATTTTCAGACAAATCGATTTTTGATATTATCGAAAATCTGATAAGAGCAATAAATAGTTTCCCATTTTCAGTTAATTTTTGTGGTGCTAGAGTGCAATATTTTTGGAATGTCATTGATTGTAATTAAAAAATGTGCGACACGCATTAATTGAAACAAAAAGTTGCGAGTATCAAGTAATATAAACGTTATTTTTAGTAGTACAATCTTAATGGAAATAGATGAGTAGTTGAAGGTAAATTTGGAACATGAATGTCTCAAATACTAAGCTAACAATGCAAAAGCGGAAGAGATCGAGAGTTGAGATGATGCACGTCTGTTTGAACACAAAAGATCAAGTTACAGAACAAGTTCCCACAAGTTACATAAAGGCAATTCATACTTCGCGTAAACGGTTAAAAATGCCGCGCTGAATCTAGTTCAACCTTAAAAATAAATAAAAAGTCTTAATTTCTTCCTCTAAAATAACTCTCTTAAAAATTATAGGGCGTTCATTGATTTCGAGTTGGAGATACTGTACGATATGATTACGGTATAAAAATTCCGATTTATAAAGACACGGAAAGGTGCTGGGTAATACCGAAGGTATTTTAGCTAGTAATTTCGAGAAAATCAGTCACAGCAATCTACAAAAAAGACAAGAGACGGCGCTTTGGCTAGAAGAAAACTACGCAACTAAAAACTATAATGACCACAAACCCAAAGAACAGAGAGCAACACAAGGAAATTTGAACCGCAATGCTGCGCGTGCTTGTATATGGCTTCGATTCAATCACACACTCAATAAACAACGCCCAGATTTCAAGATTCTCGTGAATATTCTTACATCGCTGACCCTAAAATATGGTAAAAATAGATGGTAAATAGGCAATTACATTTTGCTTTATGCAGTTTTTTTATCTGGTTAGCGCTAATTTATGCAATTTCTAGGCGGAAAGCTGAAAGCAAAGGTTTAGAGAAATCGAAACGAACCAAGACCGTATATACATAACAACGTATTTCTGAACTTTTGTATGTAATTTTATGTTTCGTAAAACTGACATCATACTTTCTAAAAACTAAAGCAAACGCCTGGGTGTTCGGTGATCAAGAATGACTTGATCTGTTCAATTCAGAATTCGAGCTTAGGGCGTTTAACTCGTAATTTTATAATGTGGCGTAAATAACGCAAAGTCCGGTCGAGTTGAAACAAGAAATAGGTTGAGAGTTTTAAAATAATGGCGCCTAAACCTGAGCAAACAAGAACATTAGCATTATAAATTACGAAATACCCCGCCATATCTTGTGTGTCCTTGACCGTTACTTGTAAAGAACCCAACCCAGTGCTTTCGAATGATTCGTAAATCAATTTAAACGAAAATAATTAAGACACAAAGTAAAAAAATCGTTGTAGTTTCGGTGACTTCTTAGGTAAATACTCCACTTGGTATTTCGTTTAGCAAAGTCGTGGCACAAAACTCATTACTCGAGCTTCTAATTAAGATATTTCTCAGCTTTAATCCTACAACACCGCTTTGTAACATTAGAAAAAGTATTTAGTCCATTTCTGCGGTAGCACAACACTACATGGGACAACGAAGCAAAAGCATTTGGACTTTGGAAGGGCCCTTCCTGCGCGAAACGTATACATTTAGAATGAGCATTTTGATCGCAAACCAACCTATCAATAATAAATTAGAAAGCTTGAGCATTTGGCACGGGCGATCCTCTTTAGGAAGAACAGACTTCCAATACACGAAAGAATTGTTTCGTTAAATTGTGAGCGCGCGAAACGAATGCAATTGGCTCTGGAAAGTTGGCATGAGGAAAGTGTGGGCTGTGGTTCAAATCCCGGGAGCATAATCCTATATTTGTTTGATTTCCTCTATAAATAATGCATTTGAATTGGCGTTGTAAGCATCTAGTAAAGAAAACAGCATGGCAAACTGCTAAAACGAGAAGGAAATGCAAATTTGCAGAGAGCACGCGGTCAGACGATTTCTAGGTGTGTCTAAGGCAAGGAGATTCAAGCGAGAATCTTGTGCAGAAATTCGCACTGATTTTTATCTATGATTGTCCCTAAAGCTCAATACTCGCTTTCAGAATTCATTTGGAAGAACTTGAGCTTACCTTTACGGTTTAAAATGAAGAAATAAACGTAGAGAAAGCTTTGCTTCGTTTTCAACTGGCGCACCCAAACGGTCTAAATCCCGGAGGTCAGTGTGAGTAAAGGGTCGACTGCGAGATGGCTTTCTGCTTTTGATGGGCATCTCATGCACGGCACGTGATTGGTTGATCTATATCGACGCGTTACGACATTCGCTTGGAATGTGAGAGCTGACAGACAAAGTTGACACAGAGTGACATGTTTTTCATCTCGTTTCCCAGCAACCAGGGGGGTGTAGGATTACGGAATTGTCACACACTCTACTTCCGGTCATAGTGTCGTGCCCAAAAGAGGAAATTCAAGTTCAGATTATCTGGATAACCTGAAGCACTGTGCACGATCTACAGCTTGGGAATTAGGTTGGGTGGAACCATAGATCTAGCAAGGGATAGGCGCAGTTTGAAGGTTTCAGTCTCAAGAAATTTTACTGATGTTGGAGGGGGTGGTGAACCATGGCTCAATTGTCACTATCACGAACGTTGATGCGATTAGCGCGGGAGGGTCTTAAATGTAAAATCTTAGTTTCGTACGGGTCTTCATCTTCAATGGCTACGCGGCACGCTCTTGTAACATGACGCAGTTTCCGAGTGAATAATTGCCGAGAATACCACACGAAACCATCATGTATACAGGCTAGCTCACGTCTGACCCCATGACTTTCCTTCCGCAACGGTTAGCATTATAATGCCTAGTGCACACTAGCGACATTAACGACATTACAACATAAGCGCGCACTCTTTTAAGCCCGATATAACGACGTGGACATAATGACATAAAAGAAAAAAAAAACATTTTTTTTCTCTTATTTCTTTATGTTCATGTAGTTATGTTGGGCTTATGTCAAAATGTCGAACCATTCACACTTTAACATATAGGCCTTGTCGAACAGAAGACACGAAATATTATAGCTTATCTTTTTATATTGCGGGTGGAGTAAAAAAAGGCTAGATGTTCAACCCCTATGACTGAGATAAGCATGCTGACCGGGCCGGGCCGATAAAAATGCGCGCCAAACCGGAATTTCCGTTCAGTCAAGAGAGTTAGCAATTTTCCGTGCCAATCCCGCTTATAATGCCAAAAAAGTCCCTAGATCAATGAATTAAATTTTTCTTATCAGTTCAGTTGTTTATATGAAGAATTCAAATAGCAATAATTGCGGTTTTGTTTTTCATAGAGGGAAAATATTAACTCCTTGATGCCTCTCTTGTTATCAGTTATCATAACCAAGTCTCGGTTTCCAACGCAATTTCGATATGAATGACACTCGATTAGGGTGAGAAGCGAAATCTTATCATCTCTCTCCTCATGCCTCCTTCCCCATGGCCATGTTGTGAGCAAAAGCGTATAGAACTAATATCATTTTGATGAAGCTGTAGGAGAGAGGAAGGGGAAATCAGTCATTGAATAAACTTTGATTTGAGTGCGATCCCTTAGTCTTAGTCATTTCTTTATTTCGCTGTTCATTAACACAACGTTCGACGTTCAACGTTTTTGCTGGATAGCTTCCGTTAGACCCATGCTCGGTAGCCACGGTCAGTGCCCTATCCACAATTCTATAATGTTTTATGATTATTCTATATATCTAGCGATTGTATGGTATTTCCGTATTCTGTATGTAGCCTTAAGATGCGTCTCAGCACGTGCACAAAAAAATATTTTTATTAAAAAAGTGCGCGTTAAACATAAATAATCCAGGGAACCCATTTGTGGTTATTTTTCCTCTAAAAAGTTTACTCTTTGAAATTTACATTAACAGCTAGACAGAAGTTTCCCTGATAGTAGAGGCCTCTTTTCTCTGTATTTCGCTGTGCTGGCGTGCCCAGCGAAATACAGACAAAAGAGGCCTCTGCTAGCAGGGAAAACAGAAGTCAAACCAAATGACATAGTTGTTTAAATAAAATCTGTCTTGGCGCGTCCACTTCGTATTCTTATTGAGTTAATAGTAATAGTCACGCGGACGACCACAAAGCCGTTATATACGACCTGTAGCTGCAGGGGAGGGGTGGTGTCTACACAGAGAGCGGAAGTCACATTGGCGGCAAATGGCGGGAAAATGACGAAAATGCGGAGCAGAAGGGCACAGGAATAAAACACACCTATAGATAATTTTGAGTGCGTGGTATAACCACTCTAACACAGACTGCAATTGAAAAACAAAAAAATCTTTAGGAAGGTAGTAAGCGTAAGTACGAAATATCGGGATGGATAAAAAAAATTGCTGCTCATATTTGTAATATAAATCCTGACCAAAGCGTCTTATCTATAGAACTCTCTCAAATTCAAAATCGATCAATGTGTCTAATTTTGGCTTAAAGTTCTTCAACGGGTTAAAATATAGCCAAGTGTTACGAAAAATAGTTCGAGCTCCATGGGGGGAATGCAAATTTCTCCTATACTCCCGCTACGAACCTCGGGGGTTTAAACGAGAGAGCGCGAAAAATGGAGCGAGCGCAAAAAAGGATAGGGTCCGAGGGTAGGAAGTCCTTCTCCAGGAGGAGCGTCACGGTAACTCGCAAGACGAGAAGCCTATGTACATTTTAAGGCTGAATATGTTCTAAACGATGTTAAAAATGTTTCCTCCCTACTAGCAGAGACCTCTTTTCTCTGTATTTCGCTGAGATATAGAGGCCTCTGCTAGCAAGAAAAAATGTTTCTTAACGATGTCTTAAATTTTAGTGTATATAAGAATATAATACCCAATGAATTATTAGGAAGAGAATAACACCAATGATCAATGGCAAAAATAAGGTTGTTACTATGAGCACAATTTGATTCTGCATTTTAGAACAAATCAGGACGAAAAAGAAAAAAATTGGTGAAACCTCAGGCTGGACGTTCTTATGAGAAAGGTTCTTATAAAAAAAAGAGTGTATCCCACGTACAAGAACAGAAATTACTGAAATTTCTTCCGCAATCCTTATCGACAAATATGGCAAAAACATCTCTCGAACTTTGCGTTGATCTTTGAGACGCACACGTGAAAATAACAAAGAAAACTTGACCTTGGACGTTAGACTTGGCTCGAATCCTATGTTATTCGATTCTATGAAGTGTTTATCCATCGTATCCCTTAAATAGCCCGTATTTGTTTGTGTTTTGTAAGCTCGCTGAAAGGCTTTGCGAACAAAGGTTCATTGAATAACAGAATCCCATTGGTCGCGGAATACTATTCCGAAATCCTATCATACATCGACATACACCCCAGTCGCAGGGGCTCTTGCTTATTGGGTTTCCTGTGGTTGGGTTTCCTGTGTATGGTAAGAGTTGTGACGTCACACCAGGGGCTCATAAGTAGGGGCAATCATCTGTATTGCACTTCATAACTGTCGACTTCATATAACAATGCTTTGTCTTTATTTTCTTCGCTCAAATACAGCTTTTTAAATCAAATAACAAAAAAAAAAACTAACGTGTGGGGCCCCTGTGTTCCGGGCCCCTTAACTCTTCACGTTCCACTCCATATCCCGTCTTTTTGCTTCGCACCTTGTGTGTCGAACAAGAAGGCTCTAAATTTGGACGGAAAAGACGAAAATCCTCCACTCAAACAGGTAATATTCAATCGGAAGCCGCGTCGACACTTTCCTCTTCAATTTTACAAGCAGATTTTGTAGAATTGCTGAAAGATTCGCTTCTCCCGTCACTGGTAGACACGGTTAAAAGGAGTCTCATTGACGATGCCAATCGGCAAAACTCTGCCACCGGTCAAGCCCCCAGTTAAAAAAAAGGCGAAACTATCTTACCCAGTACAGCCACTGGGTCACCAAATGGCGATATTTTACCCAGACAAGCCACTGGGCCACAAAAGGCATGCAAGGTGGTCCAACGCCAGCCAAAAGGCCTCGGCTGACCGAAAACATTAACAGTCCCGCAGTCTCACATCGGAGACGAGGGCGAGATAAACGATGCTCAAAGCCAACATGAGCTTGACTGGGAGGATGATCTCTGCGAACCATCAGCTCAGCGTTGGCAAGCTTCTGAGGAACTTGCTTCACTTCTGAATGTCTGCTTTGCTAAGCAACTTTCAGGCTTTGACAAGCGTCAATTGACACGGAGTTGTCCACGACCAGATGTCGACTGTGTGTACACACCACAGCCCGACAGATTCCTCCCAGATCTCGTGCCGAAATACAAGCAGGAGGATAAGACCCTGCGTAAAACTCAAGATTTACTGCTGGATGTGTCAGGGCCAATCTCAGCAGCCTATGAACATATCTGCCAAGCAAAGGACAATGGCTCAGGAAGCTAATTTGTCTGAAGTACTAAGCCTCCTCACAAAGTCCCTGCAGTTACTGGGTAATGTCAACAACCACTTGTCTGCCAAGCGTAGGACACAGGTGTTGTCCAAGATTGGGCCAAAGTATACTTCTCTATCCAATAAAACGGAAAAATAATGGCAAAGAGCTATTTGCCCAAGAGTTTGAGCAACGCCTTAAGCAGCGTGCAGAAACAGCAAAGGCCATTTCCTCAGCTTCATTTGTCCCTAGAGAAAAGCCCTTTTTTCGGAAAGGTGCCTCCTCGTCAGAAACATGGCAGCGGGGGAGGCACAGCATACGGCCAGTACAGCACCAGAGGTCGGGGTCAGTTCAGATCAATCAGACCAATCAGGGGAAGGGGCAGAGGATTTATGCCCAGCTCAACCCAGTCAACACCCCAACAATAAACAGTCAAGGAATGTTTATCACACCTCCCCAGGAAACCAAGTCATAGGGGGGCGAACAGCTCACTTTTATTCAAATTGGCTAGAAGTAACAAACGACCCATGGGTCCTAGAGTCTATCTCGGGCCATAAATTAGAGTTTGTACAGGAGCCATACCAGCTTACGGTACCAGTCATGCATCTCACACCCCAGAAAATAGAGATAATAGATTCAGAGGTTATTGCCCTAGACAAAAAAGGGGCAATTATCAGGGTTCTCAGCCACAGTTACCCTTTCGAAAACCAGTTCGTAAGCCCCTTATTCACTGTACCCAAAAAAGGAGGGGGTTTCAGACCTGTGATAAACCTCAAGGGTCTCAATCATTTCCTAGAATACCAACATTTCAAGATGGAAGGGGTGACAATGTTAAAAGATCCCCTGCGAAAGATGCGATCTTTTGACCGACAAGATCAGAGGCATAAAACGGGAATGCCAAAATATGCTAGAAAATCCAAGGGTGTCAGTTCGGGATTTGTCTTGTTTGTTTCTGGGAAAATTGTCGGCATCCATTCAGGCAGTTTTCCCAGCCCCCCTGCACTACCAGTTCTTGCAGAAAGCGAAACACTTAATAGCTCTAAAGAAAAGTTTGGATTACGAGACCATGTTGACCCTAGACCATGCAGCTCAAGAGGAGCTGACATGGTGGAGGGACCATTTGGCAGCCTGGAACGGAAAGTCCCTGTTAAAACGTCAAAACGATCTTGTCATAGCGTCAACCTTGGGATGGGGGGCCTCCTGCAATGGCGTCCGAACAGGGGGTCTGTGGTCAAACCAAGAACGTTTCCACCACATCAACTGCTTAGAATTGATAGCAGGAGGGTTTGCAATAAAATCCTTCTGCAAGGACAAGACATCTGTCCGAATAAAACTGCTAATGGACAATACCACAGCCATTGCATACATAAACAAGATGGGGGGACACTCCCCTGTCCTGGCCAGTCTAGTTTACGCCATATGGCAGTGGTGTCTCGAAAGACAAATCAGTATAAGTGCTCAACACATTCCAGGCGCTCACAATGTGGCCGCAGACACAGAGTCCAGGGTAGACAGGGACTCTTCCGATTGGAAACTAGACCCAGAAATCTTTTCACTCCTAAACTTGTTATGGGGACCGCTTCAGGTCGACCTCTTTGCAACCCGTCTCATGAACCAACTCCCAAGGTTTGTGAGCTGGAGACCAGACCCAGAGGCGGAAGCAACGGATGCCTTCACTCTGGACTGGTCCCAGATGAGGAGTTATGCATTCCCACTATTCAATCTAGTAGGTCGGTGCCTGGCACAAGTATTGGAACAGAGAGTCCAGTGTCTGTGCTTGCTGACACCAGTATGGGAAACCCAGCCGTGGTATCCCATGCTATTAGAACTCAGCATAGACTTCCCTCGCCTGCTCCCAGTCAACCCACAACTGCTGTACAGGGAGGGGAACCCACATCCCCTTCCTCGCCTTCAACTAGCAGGCTGGCTTGTCTCAGGGAACGATATGCTTCGAGCGGGGTTTCAGGCTAGGCTCAACAGTTGCTCTTGTCCGCCTGGCGCAGCCAAACCTTAAAATCCTTCGCCTGGCGCAAATGGGATAGCTGGTGTGTTAAACAACAAATTAATCCCCTTTCTGCCTCTATCCAAGACATTGTGAATTTTTTAGCTGCACAATATGACAATGGAAGAGAGTATCGCACCATTAACGTTTATATATCAGCTATTTCAGGGATCCTTCCTAAGGTGGATGGCCTATGTGTTGGCCAACACCCCTTAGTGTGCCAAGTGATGAAAGGTATATTTCAAAGGAAACCACCCCTTCCGAGATATACCGCATCCTGGGACGTCTATCAGGCACACATGTATGTAAAATCGTTAGGACACAATGCATCATTGTCCCTTAAACAACTGTCTGTTAAGCTAGTATTACTGCTAGCTCTCACCTCTGCAGAGCGTGGATCAGAATTAGTAGCACATGATCTCCGATTCAGGAAACATCATCCGGAACGAGTCTCCTTTAACCTCCCCGAACTTACTAAGTCAGTTCGTGAGGGTAACAGTTTAAAGGTCTCTTCACTGCAGTTTCTCACAGGATAAGCTCTTTTGCCCCTGTGAATGTCTAAGAGACTATGAGCATCGAACAACTGAGCTCAGACCAGTTGACCCCGCTCTACCCCAACAAGCTGTTTTTAGCCAACATTAGACCTCACAAACCGGTGACCTCTGCAACCCTAGCCCACTGGTTGAAAGGCATCCTTTCCGATGCTGGTATCGACTCAAACACATTTAAGGCTCACTCTACAAGAGGCGCTGCTTCATCTACGGCAGCCAGAGCAGGCCTGTCTGTTACCGACATTATAAAAATGGCTGACTGGTCCACCGATACTATGTTTCGTAAGTTTTATTACAAGCCGGTACACAATGCGTCATTTGGCAGGGCCGTGCTTAGCCAAGTTTAGGCTTTGAACAAGCATTGTTATATGAAGTCGACAGTTATGAAGTGCAATTCCGCTCATCAAAAAGACGAGATATGGAGTGGACCGTGAAAAGTTAAGGGGCCCGGAACACAGGGGCCCCACACGTTAGTTTTTTCTTGTTATTTTTATTTAAAAATCATGATAAGATTTAAAATCATTGCAAAAAAGGCCAGGAGTGTATAAAAGCATGCATATCTGTCATCCTGGCTTTTAATAAGACTTGCCATCATTATAGTAATGGCCCTTGTAAAACTTTCAAAAAAAATTATTGATGGAAAGATGATTCTGTCACTCAAACAGTTTCAGGCTCTTGAAATATTGTGGATCACTTGGGGAAATGGACTCCTTGTCCATTGACCACCTGGTGCTGGACCCCTTTTCAAATTTCTCAGACTGACATAAGCTTTTTTTTTTGTATATAGACATTGGGTCTTCTATGGGTTGTGATCCTTGGTTTCCTTTAGTTTGCTGTTAATGGTTCTTTATCATTGTGCCAATTGTGTGATGATTATGGTGATAATTTCATCAGTCCATTCATTTCGTGTCAGTGGCAGGACTCTGGAGTCCATTTTTAGTGTCCTAAGATTTGGAAGTGGTGAAAGCATCTCATATGGCCAAGCCTGGTACACTAATCAACCTAAAGGATTTACAAAAAAAAATATTCAGAGGAAGTATGTAGAAATGTCATGATCAATGTGGATGGGGCTAATAAAGTTACAATATAAATTGTACAATTTTTTTAGTGCACATGCCTAGAAAGTAATAGCTGCTCTAACATTCCATTTTGGTTTGAATGGGTCAAATAACATTTGACCAAGAGCTCTGAAAAGCCCTCCCATAACAACATTAGGTTAACTTATTCATCTTATGTAGCAACCAACTCCCTTGAATTAGCTTCAAAATACCCAGTTTGTGGCTATTATTTCCTGGTTTGATAAGATGTTGAGAATCAAGGCAAATAAGTCAAAAGCTTGGACATATTTCATACTATATGACTTTGATAACCAGGATTTACAAGCTTTGATTTGTTGGTGCCCTGCAGTCCGTGAAGAGAAAAATCTGGCCTTGCACCAAAAAAATGTCAGATTCTTAGAAGTTGTTAACACCATGCCAAAATGAATGTACGCAAAATGGGCCAAATAAGCCCAGAAAGAAAACCACTTGACAACTTCTATCCTGCTGGATCTTGTGAACTGTGTCGACAGTTAGAGACGAATACAGACTTTAAAAGAAAAAGGTTGACACCATTCAGAGGTGCTTTCTAATAAACTATATTTTGGCAGGCCAATACCTGCAGTTAATATTTAATAGTAAGAGTAGCATGTTTGCAGCTAATATGAACAACTTCAATAATAATTATGAAAAAAATGATAAATATAATATAGTTGTGTAAACTAACTTATTTTACAGTAAACAAAAGTAAAAAAAAAAAGCTTTTTGACTGTTATTATTACAGGTAAATATCAGACTGTTTGAGTGGCAGCATAATCTTCCCCACAAGAGCTATTCTGAAAGTTTTAACAAGGACTTAAAGTGCATTACTATAATAGTGCCAAGTCTTACATTATATGCATGCTTTTATACCTTTCTTGCCTTTTTTGTAATGATTATAAAACGTATTATAGCTTCTGCTCAGCCAAGAGGTCACATTAGAAACGACAGTGGATAGTCACTATAATACACATGCTCTCTATCCTCTATTTTTTTTGGAAAGTCAAATTTGAACAAAGTATTCATAACAGATCATAAATAACAAGTATATATTTTTTAATTAAATAGAATAGAATTACAAAGAAGACACAAATATCCATATTGAGGTTGCCTTTTATGTTAGAATACTTTTACATGGTTCTTACAATTTCTTACCAGATCCGGACTTTGAGTCCAGGACACGTCATGGGTGTTGATACAAACGAGAGAGGCGCAGGACTGTGTATATCACTACTATCAAGACTAATCATTAAATGTGATATATCATGATTGTTCTTATATGTTTCTTGTATTTAAGGCCCTAAATATCATGATTTATCAAGAGCCTGATGGGGGTTGATATTTTGATATTCTCCAAAGGGTTTTTATCATATAAGCATTTGTGTATCATGATATTATCAGAATATTTAATAAGGCACAATTTCTTCCAAGGCCCATGATATAGTGATATGTCATGATATTATCAGAATATTTAATGAGGTACATTTTTCTCTAAGGCCATGATATAGTGATATATCATGATATTATCAGAATATTTAATGAGGCACAATTTCTTCCAAGGCCCATGATATAGTGATATATCATGATATTATCAGAATATTTAATGTGGCACAATTTCTTCCAAGGCCAATGATATAGTGATATATCATGATATATCAGAATATTTAATGAGGTACATTTTTCTCTAAGGCCATGATATAGTGATATATCATGATATTATCAGAATATTTAATGAGGCACAATTTCTTCCAAGGCCCATGATATAGTGATATCATGATATTATCAGAATATTTAATGAGGCACAATTTCTTCCAAGGCCCATGATATAGTGATATATCATGATATTATCAGAATATTTAATGAGGCACAATTTCTTCCAAGGCCCATGATATAGTGATATATCATGATATTATCAGAATATTTAATGAGGCACAATTTCTTCCAAGGCCCATGATATAGTGATATACCATGATATTATCAAAATATTTAATGAGGCACAATTTCTTCTAAGGCCATGATATAGTTATATATCATGATATTATCAGAATATTTAATGAGGCACAATTTCTTCCAAGGCCCATGATATAGTAATATATCATGATATTATCAGAATATTTAATGAGGTGCATTTTCTTCCAAGTCCCATGATATAGTGGTATATCATGATATTATCAGAATATTTAATGAGGCACAATTTCTTCTAAGGCCCATGATATAGTGATATTACATGATATTATCAGAATATTTAATGATAGTAACATTTATTTCTTATTTGAGTGTCAAGTATTAAAAAAACATAAGTAGAACGAAGCTAATAATATATATAAATGAAAACATTCTAAAATAAATATTACTATTATACAATTCTGACTGGTGATGAGTAGAACGAAGCTATGTATGTATAAGAAAAGCTATTTATTTTTAGGATAAACTGTTGAAATAAGTGTTCTTATTGAACTAAAGTATCATAACTGCCATGGTACGGACAAAAATTTTCCAAGATTCGAGGTGTCAACACTGAGTCGTGCGAACAGGGCTTTCGTCGTCTGAACAATTACTTCGAGGTCACTAGAAAAATGACCCAATACAAGCGTAACATTTTATTTTGGTTTGTCAACAACAGCTTCAACAGAGATCTTGAGAAAGAGCTAAAAAGGAGAAAAATGATGTGAACCGTAAAGTTAAAAAAACACTACCAGGATGAAGCTTTTTATTATTATCCAATGCACACGAAAATTGTAATGTTCTGGGTCGAATGCTTTAAACGACGGCAATATTCGTAGATCATACGCTTTATTATCCTACTCTTATCGCATATATACATAGCACTCCGGCTCCCGGTTATGTAATCCCTTACACGTGACTGGTCACGGTTCCTGACCACTGCACAATCCTACAAAAATCGCCGTTATAAAAAGGATGCGTTTTCCAATTTATCACTTTTAGTCTGCCGTTTGTCACGTAAACACAAAAAATGATATTATCATGATACTATCAATCTTAGTGTGCCGTTGGTCAAGTAAAACAAAAAATGATATTATCATGATATATCATACTATCAATCTTAGTGTGTCGTCGATCAAGTAAAAGAAAAAATGATATTATCATGATATATCATAATATCAATCTTAGTGTGTCGTTGTTCAAGTAAAACAAAACATGATATTATCATGATATATCATACTATCAATCCTAGTGTGTCGTTGGTCAAGTAAAACAAAAAAATGATATTATCATGATATATCATACTATCAATCTTAGTGTGCTGTTGGTCAAGTAAAACAAAAAATAATATTATCATGATATATCATTCGCTTACTGTTTATGTTATTTTGTTAAACATTGATAATAATAATAAAATGATATGATATTGATACCATGATAACTTGCTATTTTGGAATATCACTTTATCCTGCTAATTTCTATTTATTGATAGTGATATTTAGATTTTTCAATCTACCTGCTTCTCTTATTAATGAGAATCATGATAGTGATAATTTGAGATTTGAGATTCCTTTTTTGGGGGGGGGGGTGGGGATCAACTACCATGACAATCCAATTGATAATGACATCCTGCACCTTAGTGATACAAACACAGTTCCAGCTTTGAAGAGCTCGTTTAATAAAAATATTTAACAAAAACAAAACATAAACCTTGGTATGTTATTTCTTACACTATTGTTAGTCAGTCAGTCAGCCATCAGTCAGTCCGAGTCAGTCAGTCAGTCAGTCAGTCAGTCAGTCAGTCAGTCAGTCAGTCAGTCAGTCAGTCAGTCAGTCAGTCAGTCAGTCAGTCAGTCAGTCAGTCAGTCAGTCAGTCAGTCAGTTAGTTAGTTAGTTAGCAGTATCAAAAACCTTATGAATGAAAATATCGCCTCTCAGCGAGATAATTTTGAGATCGATACAAATTTGAGAAATCGCAATGAAAACTAATTGTGGTGGCAGACAGTCCCTGGATGCTCCATGTGCAGGGCGAGTTGACAGGTAAGGCTCGATCGTGTTTCTTCAGGAAATATTTCAATGTGGCTAGGCCAGAGACCTTATTGAACTGAGTTAAGTTACATAAGATTCCATGGTTTGATACGATACGTTTGATACGTTGTTGTTCTGCAAAGTGCCGGAGATAAAGTTAAGGTTGGGTTCAGAGTAAGAGTTCAGGGTACGAGTTCAGGGTACGGGTACGATTACGATTTGCAAAGTGAAAAAATGTTGAACATTCCGTCATAGGCTGATAGGGGACTTGCGCTAAGAGATCACGTGACCTTTCTGGGTGGCAAATTTAATCCAACACAATCACAGAAATGGCAGTGCTCGTCGCACCAGAGAACGATGAAAAATTGAAATCTTTAAATAAAATTAAACCCTTTCTGAAAAAAACACTTTTTTGGTAATTTTCCATTTATGTCAACTATATAGCAATTTTAGGTTCATTTCATAGTTTGAGGTATTAGCAATGAATATCCTTAGTTTGGTTTGTGTTCCAATTATAGTTTCAGAGCTAGAGCTGTTACCGTAAGAGCATTAAAATCATGTATTTTGGGGGTGGCTTGGTTACCATAGCAACAGTAACTGCCAAAATTGGTATCGAATGATTAGTCTCAATTAGGTTAATGATATGTGAAATAATAAAACTGCTAAGTCTTTCTAAGTCTTTTGCTTAAAATTTTTGTTGTCTTGGGTATCATACCCCCTTAAGCATTTGTTAATGAATTGGTCAGAAATGAACAATTGATATTTTGTCAAAAGAGTCAATTCTATTACATTGCTTGGATGCGCTTTTGAAGGTCGTCTATGCCTTGGAGGAATCTATGAGTATCCGGGTCTGGTGATGTTAAGTTTGCTTTTCTGACGTTTTGGAGTTGGGCATAAATTTTACAGGCGTCTCAGGGCGTTATGGCAATGAAAGACTTAAAAATCTTAAATTTTCTAAAAACACTTTTCTCTAAAAATCCTAAAAAATCCCGGCTTCCTCTGACATGACTTAGAAGTGCACTTCATGTCAGATTGCAATAGAAGGCTTGAAGTGCATATCGCATCTTTCAAGTACACACGTACGTTTGCTTACACGCAGCTCTCATTAACCATCATTTGCCCTCTTTAGCTATGTTTCCCATGCTCGATTCTTATTTTTTTAGAAATAAAAATAACAATAAAAACTCATTGTGGTGGCAGCCACAGTCCCGTTTCAATAACTATTTCTATGGTCACCACTTAGGCCAAAATAGCTGGGTATGTACAGGCATCCAGCTAGAGGTGAGCACGACCATTACAACCACCACTCAACCACCAAAAAGCAGTCTCTTTTTTAAATAAACTTTTTTTCCACAATATCTATGACTGCACATCTTATGCTGCACATCTTATGCTTATTGTCTGGCTTCATGCATGAGGTGCTGTTGATAAGAGCATTTGAAAGTCATGAAAGCGTGCATGATTCAGGGACGGATGTGGTATCAAAATAGGGGTGGATAATGACCGGATAGACGGCTTATAACTGATCCAGTTGGTCTTGGTAGGTCACATAGATCTAAAAATACTTCATGCTAAATTGGATTTGTCTCGTCCGCAAATTCAAGCAGGCGAAGGCATATGGACAGTACCTCCCGTCCCTCAAACATTTATTTTCTTTAAACAAAGTGACTTTTCATTTATTTTTCTAGAAAGGGGGTGGGGCAAGGATATCCACCCAATCCACCCCCCCCTTCCTCTGTATCCGCCCCTGTGATTTCAGATTGACTGTCATCAGAGTTCACCTTTTCCCTTTTGTTACAGACGACAATGGCTTCAATGAAATAATTTCTTTTGTGTAATAAAATAATAGAAGCGATAATAGAAGAGATTTATTTTTGTTCCTTTAGAAACTTATAAAACAAACAGAGAAATCATAAAATAAAGGGTTAGTGTTCAGCCAAGACATCTGCCCCGAGTGTCAACTGCCCCAGGCAAATCTATAAGTATAGAGATTTTACCCTTGCTTTTAAAAAAGTAGACCAAGTAATATTATTTTTGGAAAGCCAATCATTCAGCTCGAGCACTTCAACTTCTAGTTGTATTTTTTTTTCCATTTTTGTGCAAATTTGCTCCTACTTCCCTTGCACACAAGATAATCAGCCTTCGCGGACATGGACCGGTTTAAAAAACGGGGGTCCTGTGGATTTTAAACGCGCGTTCGCGGATCGGTTTTTGTCTACAGTCGTCTTGCTACCTTTTTGTACGTATTTCTAGCCGGTTTGACGGATATTTAACTTCAAGCTTCAACGTAAAATATCAACGTAAAATAAAACGAGAGAAAAAAGACTGCTGCAAACAAACTCCGATCTTTCTGGGTCTTCGCTTTCGTGCTCAAGTTATAGGCATAAGACGACTTTCGATGTTTGATAGAATTGGGGCCACTGGGATTTCGTGATGTGCTATTTGTTGAAGTCCGAATCGCCAGTAGTCTGCTTAACTGTCACTTACTAGAGTTACAAGGGGTGGTTTTGTACAACCCAACCTTCTAAAAACTTCCACATTCTAAAAAATTGTACACTCATCGTTCTAAAAATTTGTACACTCACGATAATGGCAAGAAACAAGCTATCTGTATAATATATAAGCTATGTAGGCCTGTAAGTTGGTTTATACAGGATTATTACATCTCAACATTACACTAATAGTTACTCCAATCTGCAATAGAAAAAAAGAAGAAACACATTTAGTTATAAGAACAGGGGTAAAGGCAGGGCCGTAGCAGGGGGTGGGGCACTGGGGGCACGTGCCCCCCCAATATTTTCAAATATAATAAAGAAAAAACCAGTAGGGGCGTGGCTTTGCCCCCTATTGTTTTCCTAATGTTTCTGTATCCAGAGAGATGCATACTCCCTGGAATCATACATATGGCTATTCCCTTTCATAGCCATAGCAGGCCTCGAATTATTGGGGGGGGGGGGGGGGGGGGGTTAGGAGGGCACGATACAGATAAATCCACGAGCCAGGCGATCGGTACGCGGTGGCAAGATGTAGCAGATATGTTCTCAACCATGAAAAACTGGCCATTTCTTATTGACAAAAATCAACCAAACCTTAGACTATTTACATACAATGTCTATTCCTGAGCATCCTGCTTCCAATTCTCGATTTCATACCCTAACCCCCCCCCTCCCCAAAATTTTTACACAAAATGTATAAGAGCCTAATCCGCAGATTTACAAGAATGTATCCAATAGATAGTAAACCATGTTCGATATGTTATATCAGGACTAAGGCAAGTGCATGGTGGTGGGGCTATAGGTAAAACAGTCAAATCATCATTGCAAAAGTTCGAGAACATAAGCAGATAAGAGACATTTAATTTCTGAGAAGAATTTCCGAGAGAAAAGCTAAACTTTGAACATTTACCTTAGAGCCATGCGTGCCTGCCCCAGCTCTCTCATGACATATATACCCCTATAAAGCTTTGGGAATAAATTGTTGAATACTTACCCAAGGAGAGCACAAGCCAGAACAAAGAGGGCCATTGGGGTGGCAGAAGCTTTAAACAAATAATAATTCGAACGTTAAAAAAAAAGCATATAAAAAAGCATATTAAGGTCCAATTCAAGTTATACGAGTCCCTTGCCTTCACAAGTAGTGGTCGTTGCGGCTGACTTTCCTGATAGAATAAAATTATGCATGTTATACGATATACAATGAGAAGCTAAATCAAGATGGGTAGTGATTCATGATGGACATAGCCTCAAGGCTTGAGAAGGAACAGCTACCTGGCCCGTACCCAGGGGGGTGCAAGGGGTGTGAACGCCCCAGCCCACCACAACGGTCCGCTTTCGGTTATCAATAGACGTGCTATTTGTAGACAAAACTATAAAGCATATTAAGCTTGATCACTCTCGCAGCCAAATCCGACAATAAACTTTCTGTGGAGATACTGCAAAGGTATATAAAATAGCTTTTTGTGTCTCCCCTCCCCGAGGGGAATGACTAGGTCCATTTTTTCGGATTTCGAACCCTCCCCCCCTAAGAAAAATCCTGGGTAAGGGCCTGGGTCCGTTGTCGGAATTGAAAGCTCTCCCCAGTCCTTTGCTCTTCCAAGACTAAAAATTTTGTCAAATTTCGGTGGTTGTTTTGATTTACTTCCAGATTTCTAGCCTTCGGAAACATATTTTTGAGGCAGGAATTTCAACTGGAGGAGATATATAGAGATATATGCTCTCTTGATATAACGCATTCGCTTTCTCAGTAGGGAATCTGCTGCCTAAACCATTAGCGTTCGATGCAGTTGGCATTCTTGATAAAATATTTTTTTTGCAATTTAAAATAAGAAGCTAAATCAAGATGGATAGTGACTCTGACACAAATAAAAAAAACTTAAATAAATCAAACAGCCTAAAACTTTTGGGAGCGCCCGCAAAGTACGCTGAATCCTCGAGTATGCCTTAAACTGGGTTCATCACAATTCTAAAGGCTTAACTCCAAACATATCGATCTTGAGGGGTTTTACTGTATTTCTCAGTCTGCTATAGGGCTATGGTATAGGGTGGAGGCTTAGTAGGTAGTAGTGCCTTTAGTTTTCTCTAGCGTAATTTTCTTAAAAATCCTTACATTTACTGTATTCTCCCGCATTAGCAATCTGGGTACTTCTGATACGTTCACTGTATTTTCTCAGCGAAGTTTACAGCTATGGTGGAGGAATAGTAGGATCTGATATAAATTTCTGATATAAATTTTAACTTACCTGTTGTTGGTGCAACAGTGCCGGCAGCCGTTGCTGAGGATTAACAGAGGCATTGTTAATCACCTTTCTTTGGGGGAAAAATATAAATCATAATAAACGATATTGTTTGACCAAGTATTGTAATTTCAGATTCAACTGTCCTATTATGTTTCAGTGTAGAAAAACTGCATCTATCGGTGGGTCTGCAAAGCTGTGATACTTACTCATATTGGCTACGGCTGCAAAAATAATAAAAAAAAGAATTAGTTTGGCTAAAATGCAGAATACCCGTCCACTTATTTGCATTTTACTTGTATTTACTGCTTCGTTCTATAGAAATAGAGGTGTGAAGTCTCATTGTTAACTCTTTTTGGACGGGTATTCTGCAGTTGCTCCATTAGTTTTCCTGAATTGAGTATTCATGAGTTTACAGCATTTATGTGTTTTAAATCACCATTAAATAAAGTTTCTATAAAAAATAGTTAATTATGCATTTTTCACACTTCTAACCAGATTACCAGGAATCATGGTATTGAAAGGCAAAGATTAAGCGTTCACTTACGTAGAGTCTTGTTCTCCAAAGGATCTGTGGGCACTGCAGTCGTTGCATTTTCTGAGTGTGCCAGAGCAACTAGTGACAAAAAATATATGATTTAAATAGTTTCAGGGGACTTCCAAAGTTAGGATAACAAGAATATGCTAGAGTATGGTACTTTAGTAATAAGGCAAAGGCAAAGATTAAGCGTTCACTTACGTTGAGTAGTCATGTTGCCCGAAGCAGGTGTGGTCATCGCAGGTGCTGTTGGCTTTTCTGGGTGTACCAGAGCAACTAGTGACAAAAATATATGATTTTAATAGTTCCAGGGGACTTCAGAATAACAAGGATATGCTCGAATATGGTACTTTAGTAATATAATGGGTAAAAAGATGCAAAATTTAACCTTTTGGGGATGAGAATGAAACTCGTTGTGAGCTAGACTATTTGTAATTTATGGGAGCCCCCCCCCCCCCAGTAATGAGTTCCCTTATCAACAATGGAAAGCCAAGCCTTGTTATAAGGCCATGAGGGAAAATAGACAAACTTGCATACCTCCAGCTAGGAAGACAAGGCAAGCTATGACAATCTGGTTCATCTGAAAAGACACAATTCAGACAATGTTGCAGGAAGTTTTATTGTAATCTAAGAGCAATTTCAGACAAAGCAATTTCTTAAACCAAGTGACCTATAACGTCATTGACATTGACTGACACTCTGTCATCGAGGCGAGTGGTTTAGTAGTGTATATTGCCTGAGTATCATGGCCTTTGTTTTGTTCGTTTATTTTGACACTTTAAAACATGTTTCCTTTCTCTTTCCCTTTGTCCATTCTGGTAATTCCACGAGGTTCATTACGAGCACTCCTGGGACTCTCAGCACTCATTACGGGTCCTGAGATCATTTCGGGGCCTTTACAGAACTCCATCGATTGAAGACTACAAGAGCAGTTTAGTAGTTTATGTAACCCGAAGAAAACGTGTAGTAATAATAAAACACATAATAAGGCAAGTTGATTTCCCGTATGCAAACAAAGCTCGAGGTGCGCGGTGCAAGAGAGCATAAGATATGAGAGGGATTCAACCACCGCCCCACCACATATCAAACATATTCCTTAAGGATAGTGTCCTTCGTTTGCATTGCCTTATATGGTCATTGATGCCCATATTTAGAAAAGCTAAAGTTTTCCCGCTCCCTGATCTACAGAAAATATGGTGAAAAATGCTGATTCCTGTCAATTTGAGACTCGCGGCAAGAATTTGTCAAAAAACCTGACAGCTTGGTCAAATTTGTATCTCACTAATCTTGAAAAGCCCTTAGACCCAGGCCTCCCAGAGATTGACCGAGCGGGTTTGAAGGTCACCCAAATATTGATATGCTCAGAGGCGGGTTTAGGGGTGAGCCTAGCGGGCCCCGGCCCCCCTATTTTCAGTTTTTTTTTGCTGAAAAAACAAGTAATATAAGGAAATACACGGAAGAACATTGAATTCCCACCTACCTTTCTTGGAACCCTTGCTTCCCCCCCCTCCCCTTTTGGAGCTCCTGGATATATGCTCCTTTTATATTGTCTTCGTATTTATACATCTCGCTAATAAGGTCAATTTTCGAAATACCGCCTCGCCCGTATGGTCAGCCCTACCGGACTACATTGAGCATGTCATTGAGGGTGTACAACGTAGAACCCTTCGCATCATACTCCCTGGCTTGAGTTATCAAGACTCTCTGGAAGTAACTGGCTTGCAGAACCTTTCCACACGGTGTGGAGAGGCGTGTCACAAGTTTCTTTTGTCCGCGCGCGAGTCAGAGCTCTTGAAATCCGTCCTTAGCGCGCATGGTATCCACCATCATGGGTATTCTCTCAGGTCAGGGAGTACCAATGCTCTTACTCCAAGGCCTCGTACAAACAGACTAAGCGATTTCTGTACTTCCAAATTTATAAATAGTAGTTTGTGTTTCTGACTGATGCTTCTTATTCAGTTTATTGTAAATGAACTGCTAAAGGTTTTCAATAACTTTCGGTAACTACTTTATAGTACAATCAAGACTAAGTCAAGAAATAAAATCGTTCGGCAAATTTGGAGCCAATCTCTTGAACATTATTCCACCTGACATGCGTGATCTTTCTAAACCAAATTTTAATAAATATATACAATCATTATTATTATAAATACTGAGAGTTAAGGATATTCATATTTATACGACAGACATATTATCTAAAATTTCCAAGATTTGACTTTTCCATAACTCCCTTCACACCCCGTATATATAAGACTATATTTGCATACCATTATATTTCATATATCATTATATTATTATTATTATTATTTGTAAATAGCTCTTCGTATTCATAAGTATTGTCACCTTTTCGCTGCCCGCCTCGATGAGCTTTAGCTATTTGCGGGCAGCATTGCTGTAAACTGATTATTAAGCTGTTAATAAAAAATATTGATATTGATAATAAACATGTCTATTTATTTATCCTACTCCCCCCGCGGGTCGCGTCATGTAAATTATCGCGAAGAAAACAAATCCAACTTGAGTAAGCAAGATTAGCAAATATACTCACAGAAAGCTAAATTCCTGAATAGTTTGACTGTTTTGTTTGTTTGAGCGGCGAAATCAAGTCAAAAAGAGAGAAAAATAGCGACGAGCGATAAATCCATGGCAGTGAAACCGCGTTTGATTCAAATCCCGACTCCAGCTTGCATGTAGACATGTATATGTACATTAGTTATATAAACGTCTTTAAACAGAAACAAAGAAGTACAGTAATATCTCTTTATTTTCTCACTATTATAGAAGCTCATATACTTCGGCTTGCTGGCTGTGATCGTCACAAAAATGCATTCCCTCGCTACACGGATAGTTTATGAAATAAACGGCTTTTTCTTGGATTCCTTCCTCAACATCGTATCTAACTAACAGATTTCGTTTGACCCTAAGAAGATAATGGATGCTGAAAAACAACGAAGCAGCAAGTTGAAACGGAAGCGGTGTTTGTAGAGCGGGGTTTTTCGCTCTTGATTTTGAATGAAGTATCTTCTTGTTCGCATTTTTTTTACACACGTTTTCGAAATCTAGCGAGTCTTTAATGCTAGAAGGAAATTTTCGATGGTATTAGTGCAAATAGGGTGTTCTCTTCTGTTGCAAGTTACAAAACAGCGGCAACAATATGCAAGTGCGGTAGCCTGCGTAGCTAGCGAAAAGGGCTTGGGACAATGAAGGGTCCTGCGCTCTCCCTAGCGCGCACCTTGTCTCCGTTTCTATTCTTTCCCAGCCCTTTTGGCTTGCTACGGAGGCTAAAGGTGGTGTTACACGGGATAACATGCAACAAAAACTTTTCGCGATACATCGTATTGTATCCATTGTGACATGTTGGCAAACAAGTTACACGACATAACTTTCCAGATATTCGTCATTTTGTGTTGCATGTTTTTGAAGCGGGTTCAAAAACACGCAACGATGTTGACGAGTGAAATGATGCGCGGAAAGTTGTGTTGTGCGATATGTTACACGGTCAAAAACTTTCTACGCGAAAGGTTTTTCCTGCATGTTATCCAGTGTAACACCTCCTTAAAGCGAGGGGGAATGGTGAGTAAAAATCCTCACGCGCAGACGTGGTGGGAATCGACATGGCGTGCGTATCTTATTCTCTCTTGTTGACATACAAACGCGCTACTCCGGAGCCCCTGGTGGAAAACGGGAACTTACAGTCTATTTGCGTCTTGTCATGAATTGTCCCTAAAGCTCAATACTCGCTTTCAGAGTTCATTTGGAAATACTTGAGCTTACCTTTATGGTTTAAAATGAAAGAATTAAACGTAGTGAAAGCTTTGCTTCGTTTTTAACAGGCGCACCGAACTGTCTAATCCCGGAGGTCGGTGTGAGTTAGGGGTCTGCGACTGCGAGATGGCTTTCTGCTTTTGATGGGCATTTCATGCACGGCACGTGATTGGCTGATTCATATTGACGCGTTACGACATTCGCTTGGAATGTGCTCGTTTCTCAGTAACCAGGGAACCCGTTTGTGGTTATTTTTTTCCTAGGGAAAACATGTTAATCGAATCTTTTTGCCTCAAGTTCGACGACGGGTTAAAATATAGCTCACTATTCTCTCATAACGGTCTTCTATAAACATTAACGCTTTTCTTTTAGATGCTCTGAAAAAAACATATTTCCAACTAAAATTACTTCCGCATTCCTTATCGACTAAGTTTCTGAGTGTTTATTTTTCTCTTATTTCTCGTATTTGTTTGACTTTGTAAGCCCGCTCAAAGGCTTTGCGAACAAAGGTTCAAGTTTGAAAATCAGAACCCCATCGATCTCGGATTCGGGTCCGACTTTTCAGTAGTCCAATCTTTCATCGAAATCCTATCATAAAGTCTATTTGGGCATAATGAATGCTGTGCTTATGGATGTTTGCACGCTGAGGTTGATTCAATGAGATAATTCCTTGTCTGGGCTTCACGAAGTGAGAAAGGAATTTTCTAGTGAATGGCCTTATACTCTCCAATGTGGGCCATCTTTGCTACCCAACCTTATTCAAAAATTGTTTTCAGGCTTATTCTGGGTTCCTTGGACCTGGAAATGATTTGTTTGGCTTTAGGGCAAAGAGACTGTTATGACTCCCATGATGCAGTGCAGGCATGCAGAATAGGCTAAACATGGTGACTCGCTTCTAATGGAGGTTCTAGCATTGATTATTGTGACTGATTGCTGTGAAATGGGACCTGACGGAGCGCAATAAAGGTATCTATTTGTGACTTGATCTGTGTTTGCTTGTCTCTATTTATTTGTAGTTCGGAATTTTTTGTCTTTTTTGGTAAGAAATGTCTCTGAGTTTAAGCATTTGTTAATGAATTGGTCAGAAACCAAGGTTCATATTTTGTCAAAAGAGTCAATTCTATTACATTGCTTGGATGCGCTTTTGAAGGTCGTCTATGCCTTGGAGGAATCTATGAGTATCCGGGTCTGGTGATGTTTAGTTTGCATTTCTGACGTTTTGGAGTTGGGCATAAATTTTACAGGCGTCTCAGGGCGTTATGGCAATGAAAGACTTAAAAATCTTAAATTTTCTAAAAACATCTCTCTCTAAAAATCCTAAAAAAAATCCCGGCTTCCTCTGACCTGACTTAGAAGTGCACTTCATGTCAGATTGCTATAGAAGGCTTGAAGTGCATATCGCATCTTTCAAGTACAAACGTACGTTTGCTTACATACGCAGCTCTCATTAACCATCATTTGCCCTCTCTAGCTATGTTTTCCATGCCCGATGCTTATTTTTTTTTTTAAATAAAAATAACAATAAAAACTCATTGTGGTGGCAGCCACAGTCCCGTTTCAATAACTATTTCTATAACTATTTCAATAACTATTTCTAGGCCAAAATAGCTGGGTATGTACAGGCATCCAGCTAGGGGTGAGCACGACCATTACAACCACCACTCAACCACCAAAAAGCAGTCTCTTTTTTTAAATAAACTTTTTTTCCACAATATCTATGACTGCACATCTCCTTTCATGCTTATTGTCTGGCTTCGTGCATGAGGTGCTGTTGATAAGAGCATTTGAAAGTCATAAAAGCGTGCATGATTCAGGGGCGGATCTGGTATCCAGGATTTCAAAATAGGGGTGGATAATGACCGGATAGACGGCTTATAACTGATCCAGTTGGTCTTGGTAGGTCACATAGATCTAAAAATACTTCATGCTAAACTGGATTTGTCTCGTCCGCAAATTCAAGCAGGCGAAGGCATATGGACAGTACCTCCCGTCCCTCAAACATTTATTTTCTTTAAACAAAGTGAATTTTCATTTTTTTACTAAAAAGGGGGTGGGGCAAGGATATCCACCCAATCCACCCCCCCCCCCCTCTGTATCCGCCCCTGTGATTTCAGATTGACTGTCATCAGAGTTCACTTTTTCCCTTTTGTACAGACGACAATGGCTTTAATGAAATAATTTCTTTTGTGTAATAAAATAATAGAAGCGATAATAGAAGAGATTTATTTTTGTTCCTCTAGAAACTTATAAAACAAACAGAGAAATCATAAAATAAAGGGTTAGTGCTCAGCCAAGACAACTGCCCCAAGTGTCAACTGCCCCAGGCAAATCTATAAGTATAGAGATTTTACCCTTGCTTTTAAAAAAGGAGATCAAGTAATATTATTTTTGTAAAGCCAATCATTCAGCTCGAGCACTTCAACTTCTAGTTGTATTTTTTCCATTTTTGTGCAAATTTGCTCCTACTTCCCTTGCACACAAGATAATCAGCATTCGCGGACATGGACCGGTTTAGACAACGAGGGTCCTGTGGATTTAAACGCGCGTTCGCGGATCGGTTTCTGTCTACAGTCGTCTTGCTACCTTTTTGTAATGTCCCGTATTTCTAGCCGGTTTGACTGATGTTTAACATCAAGCTTCAAAGTAAAATATCAACGTAAAATAAAACGAGAGAAAAAAGACTGCTGCAAACAAACTTCGATCTTTCTGGGGCTTTCGTGCTCAAGTTATAGGCATAAGACGACTTTCGATGTTTGATGTAATTGGGGCCACTGGGATTCCGTGATGTGCTATTTTTTGAAGTCCGAATCGCCAGTAGTCTGCTTAACTGTCACTTACTAGAGTTACAAGGGGTAGTTTTGTACAACCCAACCTTTTAAAAACTTCCACATTCTAAAAAATTGTACACTCATCGTTCTAAAAATTTGTACACTCATGATAATGGCAAGAAACAAGCTATCTGTATAATATATAAGCTATGTAGGCCTGTAAGGTGGTTTTTACAGGATTATTACATCTCAACATTACACTAATAGTTACTCCAATCTGCAATAGAAAAAAAAAAAAAGAAACACATTTAGTTATAAGAACAGGGGTAAAGGCAGGGCCGTAGCAGGGGGTGGGGCACTGGGGGCATGTGCTCCCCCCAATATTTTCAAATATAATAAAGAAAAAACCAGTAGGGGCGTGGCTTTGCCCCCTATTGTTTTCCTAATGTTTCTGTATCCAGAGAGATGCATACTCCCTGGAATCATACATATGGCTATTCCCTTTCATAGCCGTAGCAGGCCTCGAATTATTGGGGGGGGGGAGGGCACGATACAGATAAATCCACGAGCCAGGCGATCGGTACGCGGTGGCAAGATGTAGCAGATATGTTCTCAACCATGAAAAACTGGCCATTTCTTATTGACGAAAATCAACCAAATCTTAGACTATTTACATACAATGTCTATTCCTGAGCATCCTGCTTCCAATTCTTGATTTCATACCCTAACCCCCTCCCCAAAATTTTTACACAAAATGTATAAGAGCCTAAATCCGCAGATTTACAAGTATGTATCCAATAGATAGTAAACCATGTTCGATATGTTATATCAGGACTAAAACAAGTGCATGGTGGTGGGGCTATAGGTAAAACAGTCAAATCATCATTGCAAAAGTTCGAGAACATAAGAGACATTTAATTTCTGAGAAGAATTTCCGAGAGAAAAGCTAAACTTTGAACATTTACCTTAGAGCCATGCGTGCCTGCCCCAGCTCTCTCATGACATATATACCCCTATAAAGCTTTGGGAATAAATTGTTGAATACTTACCCAAGGAGAGCACAAGCCAAAACAAAGAGGGCCATTGGGGCGGTGGCAGAAGCTATATAAAAAAGATATTTTTTCAATGTTGAAAAAGAAAGGAGTGTAAAATTGTAAAAAAATATTTTAAGAGGCATTGTCAGCAGTTTTACTTCTGGTCAATTATCTAACAGTCTAGTTGCAAACTGAGGATTGGCTGAGGGGAGGGGGGTGGGTGGGCAGGGATAGGTACCATATGTAAAAAGCACTCTGGGGAGGGCTAGAAGCAACTTTTGGAGCTAAAGTCAGCAGCATTTAAAAAAAAATAAACTGGAGGTGATGCTACAAGTAGTTTTGCTCGGGTTTTAGTGGAATTGTGTGCAAAAAACAAGCTTATTCAGGAAATATTGAATTATGGGGATTCTAACTATATTTTCAGTGTATATCTTCAGGATAAATAAAGTATTTGATCAGTTTCGAAACCCTGTTTCATGGAGCGATGATAACTCTTTTTGGCAGATATTATTTTCTATACAGGAAAGGTAAAACACATTCTGCTCCAAGAAGAAAAATGGCTTTGCGATAAAACTTGCCATGTGTGTCGTAGAGCTAATAAGAAAGAAACAAGCGGGAGTTTTTTTCCCGAAATTCTATAATACAAACGCATGATTTTTCTCTCTGATATTTTAATTTTTTTAAATTGCTCTATTTTCACCAAAAAAATGTTTAAAAAAAAAACTCCTGCTAGATTCTTTGTTTTATCATTGTGATCGAATATTGCTAAAACAATTCTTAATATTATTAAAAGCGTGTGTAAAAAAATGCAAATATAGTTAAAAAGGGAAACATGCTATTTAATTTAATTAACACCTTCAGCTGTCAATCTCATCAACCACCCTTTTTCAAACTGATCTTTAGTAGTTATTCTTTCTATATCTGTAGTCAGTTTTGACCAATTTCGTGGCAGTTCAATTTTTTAACAAGCTCAAAATTTCCTTGTCTTGGTTAAGGCCTCTTACCTGCAGCCATGGTCGTTGCAGCAGGACCTGATAAAATAAAAATATACAATAGACTATGAGAAGCCAGATCAAGATGGATAGCAACTCTAAAAAGCTCAAGGGAGTAAAACAGCCTATAATTGGGCTGATCACAATTCTAAAGGCTATGGAACTTGAGGGGTTTTACTGTATTTCTCAGTCTGCTATTGGGGTATGGTAAAAGGCCGAGCCATAGTAAGATCTGATATAAATTTTGCTTACTTTTTTTACTTATTTCAACTTACCTGTTGCTGGTGCATAAGTGGTGGGAGCCATTGCTGAGGATTAACAGAGGCATTGTTAATCACCTTTCTTTGGGGGAGAAATATTAATTATAATAAACAATATTGTTTGACAAAATATTGTAATTTCAGATTCAACTGTCCTATTATGTTTCAGTGTAGAAAAACTGCATCTATCGGTGGGTCTGCAAAGCTGTGATACTTACTCATATTGCTTGCAGCTGCAAAAATAATAATAAAAAAGAATTAGTTTCCTGAATTGAGTATTCATAAGTTTACAACATTCATGTGTTTTTAATCACCATTAAATAAAGTCTCTATAAAAAAAAGTTAATTATTGTTAATCACCTTTCTAGGATAATAGTGCCTTTAGATTTCTCAAGGCAAATTTTCTAAAAAATCAATATATACTGTATTCTCCCGCATTAGCAATCTTGGTACTTCTGATACATTCACTGGATTTTCTCAAGATTTTTTCTGCAGCGAAGTTGACAACTATGATAGAGGCATAGTAGGATCTGATATAAATTGTGCTTACTTTCTTACTTATGTCAAATAACCTGATGTTGTTGATGTTGGTTGTCATTTGATATTTAAGTCCCTTACCTGAAGCCATGGTTCAGGTAAGGGACTTAAAAATGCAATATATTATGAGAAGCCAGATCAAGATGGATAAAAAGACTCAGAAAGAAAATCTCAAGGGAATAAACAGCCTGTAATTGGGCTGATCACAATTCTAAAGGCTTTACTCCAAACATATTAAACTTGAGGGGTTTTACTGTTTCTCAGTCTGTTATTGGGGTATGGTATAGGGCAGAGCAATAGTAAGATCTCTACTTTCTTACTTATGTCAACTTACCTGTTGCTGGTGCAGCAGTGCTGGGAGCCATTGCTGAGGATTAACAGAGGCATTATTAATTACCTTTTCTTGGGGAAAATATACACGTTTTAATTGTTTCACTAAGTATTGTTATTTTAAATTCCACTGTCCTATCATGTTTCAGTGTAGAAAAACTGCATCTACAGGCCCGTACCCAGAGGGGGTGCATGGGGTGCAAACGCCCACTCCCCCCCCCCCCCTCACAACGGCCGAAGGTCCACTTTCGGTTCTCAATAGGCGTGCTAATTGTAGACAAACTATAAAGCATACGCTAGATCACTCGGGTATTTAGCCAAACCCGACAATAAACGTCCCGTGGAGATACTGCAAAGGCATAAAACATCCCTCTTTGTTCTTTCGAGGGTGGTCAGATTTTTATCAGAAAACTCCCCCCCCCCCCCCCCACCCCGGAAAAATCAGGTCCACTTTTTCGGATTCCGCACCCCCCTTCCCAAAAGAAAAATCCTGCGTACGGGCCTGATCTATCGGTGGGTCTGCAAAGCTGTAATACTTACTAGCATTGCCTGCCGCCCGTTTTTCTGAATTGAGTATTCATAAGTTTACAGCATTAAAATAGTTAATTATTGCATTTTTCACACTTCTAACCAGATTACCAGGAATCATGGTATTGAAAGGCAAAGATTAAGCCTTCACTTACATAGAGTCTTGTTCTCCAAAATATCTGTGGGCACTGCAGTCGTTGTATTTTCTGAGTGTACCAGAGCAACTAGTGACAAAAAATATATGATTTAAATAGTTCCAGGGGACTTCCAAAGTTAGGATAACAAGAATATGCTTGAGTATGGTACTTTAGTAATATAATGGGTAAAAAGATGCAAAATTTAACCTTTTTGGGATGAGAATGAAACTCGTTGTGAGCTAGACTATTTGTAATTTATGGGAGCCCCCCCCCCCCCCCCCCCCCCAGTAATGAGTTCCCTTATCAACAATGGAAAGCCAAGCCTTGTTATAAGGCCATGAGGGAAAATAGACAAACTTGCATACCTCCAGCTAGGAAGACAAGGCAAGCTATGACAATCTGGTTCATCTGAAAAGACACAATTCAGACAATGTTGCAGGAAGTTTTATTATAATCTAAGAGCAATTTCAGACAAAGCAATTTCTTAAACCAAGTGACCTATAACGTCATTGACATTGACTGACACTCTGTCATCGAGGCGAGTGGTTGAGTAGTGTATATTGCCTGAGTATCATGGCCTTTGTTTTGTTCGTTTATTTTGATACTTTAAAACATGTTTCCTTTCTCTTTCGCTTTGTCCATTCTGGTAATTCCACAAGGTTCATTACGAGCACTCCTGGGACTCTCAGCACTCATTACGGGTCCTGAGATCATTTCGGGGCCTTTACAGAACTCCACCGATTGAAGACTACAAGAGCAGTTTAGTAGTTTATGTAACCCAAAGAAAACGTGTAGTAATAATAAAACACATAATAAGGCAAGTTGATTTCCCGTATGCAAACAAAGCTCGAGGTGCGCGGTGCAAGAGAGCATAAGATAAGAGAGGGACTAAACCACCGCCCCACCACTCAGAGGCGGGTTTAGGGGTGAGCCTAGCGGGCCCCGGCCCCCCTATTTTCAGTTTTTTTTTTGCTGAAAAAACAAGTAATATAAGGAAATACACGGAAGAACATTGAATTCCCACCTACCTTTCTTGGAACCCTTGCTTTGCCCCCCCCCCCCTTTTGGAGCTCCTGGATATATGCTCCTTTTATATTGTCTTCGTATTTATACATCTCGCTAATAAGGTCAATTTTAGAAATACCGCCTCGCCCGTGTGGTCAGCCCTATCGGACTACATTGAGCATGTCATTGAGGGTGTACAACGTAGAACCCTTCGCATCATACTCCCTGGCTTGAGTTATCAAGACTCTCTGGAAGTAACCGGCTTGCAGAACCTCTACACACGGTGTGGAGAGGCGTGTCACAAGTTTCCTCCGTCCACGCGCGAGTCAGAGCCCTTGAAATCCGTCCTTAGCGCGCACGGTATCCACCATCATGGGTATTCTCTCAGGTCAGGGAGTACCAATGCTCTTACCCCAAGGCCTCGCACAAACAGACTAAGCGATTTCTGTACTTCCAAATTTATAAATAGTAGTTTGTGTTTCTGACTGATGCTTCTTATTCGGTTTATTGTAAATGAACTGCTAAAGGTTTTCAATAACTTTCGGTAACTACTTTATAGTACAATCAAGACTAAGTCAAGAAATAAAATCGTTCGGCAAATTTGGAGCCAATCTCTTGAACATTATTCCACCTGACATGCGTGATCTTTCTAAACCAAATTTTAATAAATATATACAATCATTATTATTATAAATACTGAGAGTTAAGGATATTCATATTGATACGACAAACATATTATCTAAAATTTCCAAGATTTGACTTTTCCATAACTCCCTTCACACCCCGTATATATAAGACTATATTTGCATACCATTATATTTCATATATCATTATATTATTATTATTATTATTTGTAAATAGCTCTTCGTATTCATAAGTATTGTCACCTTTTCGCTGCCCGCCTCGATGAGCTTTAGCTATTTGCGGGCAGCATTGCTGTAAACTGATTATTAAGCTGTTAATAAAGAATATTGATATTGATAATAAACATGTCTATTTATTTATCCTACCCCCCCCGCGGGTCGCGTCCTGTAAATTATCGCGAAGAAAACAAATCCAACTTGAGTAAGCAAGATTAGCAAATATACTCACAGAAAGCTAAATCCCTGAATAGTTTGACTGTTTTGTTTGTTTGAGCGGCGAAATCAAGTCAAAAAGAGAGAAAAATAGCGACGAGCGATAAATCCATGGCAGTGAAACCGCGTTTGATTCAAATCCCGACTCCAGCTTGCATGTAGACATGTATATGTACATTAGTTATATAAACGTCTTTAAACAGAAACAAAGAAGTACAGTAATATCTCTTTATTTTCTCACTATTATAGAAGCTCATATACTTCGGCTTGCTGGCTGTGATCGTCACAAAAATGCATTCCCTCGCTACACGGATAGTTTATGAAATAAACGGCTTTTTCTTGGATTCCTTCCTCAACATCGTATTGTGCGATATGTTACACGGTCAAAAACTTTCTACGCGAAAGGTTTTTCCTGCATGTTATCCAGTGTAACACCTCCTTAAAGCGAGGGGGTATGGTGAGTAAAAATCCTCACGCGCAGACGTGGTGGGAATCGACATGGCGTGCGTATCTTATTCTCTCTTGTTGACATACAAACGCGCTACTCCGGAGCCCCTGGTGGAAAACTTGAACTTACAGTCTATTTGCGTCTTGTCATGAATTGTCCCTAAAGCTCAATACTCGCTTTCAGAGTTCATTTGGAAATACTTGAGCTTACCTTTATGGTTTAAAATGAAAGAATTAAACGTAGAGAAAGCTTTGCTTCGTTTCCAACTGGCGCACCCAAACGGTCTAAATCCCGGAGGTCAGTGTGAGTAAAGGGTCGACTGCGAGATGGCTTTCTGCGCGTTACGACATTCGCTTGGAATGTGAGAGCTTACAGACAAAGTTGACACAAAGAGTGACATGTTCTTCATCTCGTTTTTGCTTCGTTTGCTTTGTTTGACTAATCCCGAGATGGCTTTCTGCTTTTGATGGGCATTTTATGCACGGCACGTGATTGGCTGATTCATATTGACGCGTTACGACATTCGCTCGTTTCTCAGTAACCAGGGAACCCGTTTGGTTATTTTTTCCTAGGGAAAACATGTTAATCGAATTTTTTTACACTAACATTTTGCCTCAAGTTCGACAACGGGTTAAAATATAGCTCACTATTCTCTCATAACGGTCTTCTATAAACATTAACGCTTTTCTTTCAGATGCTCAGAAAAAAACTTCCGCATTCCTTATCGACTAAGTTTCTGAGTGTTTATTTTTCTCTTATTTCTCGTATTTGTTTGACTTTGTATGCCCGCTTAAAGGCTTTGCGAACAAAGGTTCAAGGTTGAAAATCAGAATCCCATCGATCTCGGAGTCGGGTCCTACTTTTCAGTAGTCCAATCTTTCATTGAAATCCTATCACTTGTCTGTGGCATTTTGGAAGCGCGCGCAACATCGTTTGATTTTCATCGCTTGATTTTCTTGCGCTTGCGCTTCCGTTTGCACTTTTGCGTCCTAGTGAGAACCAGCCTTTAGCGCAAGTCCCCTTTTGGTCCCCGTTTTAGCGCTATTGGTGCTTCTAGTCCGGGGAGAAGGAGGGTGGGAGATAAGACCTTTTCGCGGTTTCTTGGGAGGCCTGGAATTGCACGTTTTCCAGGTTTTTCCGTCGAGGGATCATCATTAGATATTGGAGGAGAGGGGCTAAAGGAAATTGTCTCGTGCATAAAATAAAGATATAAAAATCCAAGTCTATATCCTAGGCGGAACCCTGTTTTACCCTCACAGTCAAAACTGCGCATCTCTTGAGATTCCATGGACAGCTATATAGTTACGGGTCTCAGTTTTCAAAACACATAGTTCTAAGCCTACAAAAAAAAAAGGATTGAAGCTGGCTTCCAAATATGGTATGCAATGTCCTAATAAGGAATTGACCGAACGAGTTAAACAAAATAATTAAAAATAATTTCAAACAAAATAATTGAAATGCGTATGTTAATTGATATCCCGTAGCGAAAAACGGAAAGCGGCTTACGGACTCAAAACCGTTACAGAGGCCGTTTAAGAAATTTTTCTTTTGGCAGACAACATAAGAAGAAACCGTTGTCGTTTTAGGGGTCTGGTACCGAGGAATTTTAGTTTCTTTTCAGATGCTTTCTCCATTCACTAAAAATGGTCAAGTCACTGTTTTTCTCTTCTGAATACAATTCATAAAGTTTGCGAAGCACCTGCGGTACGGCAACCTTAAAAATGACAAGAATCTCATGCAGTTTTTCCAAATAAGGAATATATTAGTTTCCTTATATAGAAGTGACTGCGTCTGGGAAAAACGACAACTTTTGGCTAAATTTTCTTGATATGTTCCATGTGCCACCGGTACCTTTCGATACCATTGGAACCTCTATAAAGCGACCGTCTTCGTGGGTGGCCGCTTAATAGATAAAGCTAAAAAAAGATAAATACTACTATAACTGAGTTGTTTGTTTTTTGCTTATAAAAGTTGACACCGAGATAAAAATTAGTCTTTTCATTTCTGTTTCTCTTTGCCGATATCTAACCAAAACAATTCTAGTAGCTAACACTCAGATTGTTGCCGTCTTTTTCCATCCAGTTTCGTGATCCTTAGAGTTATTGACTTTGATCTTAACAGGTGGAATTCAGGGCATTTCACGAACCAGCGACCCGTGAAAAACATTTGCAACTAACACGAAAAACGCAGGTGTTCTCATGGTGGTTTGATTATTTTGCTTTGTCGGAACACTTATTTTGAATTCCCGGGATAAATTGGGAAAAATAATATACAGGGAAAACAGAGAAATAAGCCAAAGACTTGGAAGTTTTCGCGCGTTTTTCTACGAGGTGGTTTTTCATAGAATGTCGTTTTCTCGGAAATGTCTTGGATTGGCCAAGCACTCCGGGGTATCAGCCAATAAGCGGCTTACCAGGTGATGTAATGTGTTTATGCACGGGGTGACTTCATTTCGAAAAATTGCAGGTGTTGCTAGCGGCTTCAGTGCCTCGGAAAATTCCTCCATTTAAAAACAGAAACTCGGGAAGGACAGGGCAATAGGACTAAAATGGGGGACCACCATTTGTATGGGAATTACGATAACATGGAAGTGCTATTCTATGAGCAGAATTCCCACATGGTCGGTCACCACAACAAATATGACAAGAACTCCATGCGACTGAACCTCCGTCCTCCAGGAATGACAGGTCAGGAGAACTTCAGACCCAGCGCTAGTAGAAACTTGTTCTCAAATTCTCCCGACTTAGGGACTTTCAAAATCGTTACCCCTGACCTTGAAAAGTTTATCGGGAATAATACTGGCTTGACGCCGAAAGGGAACCCTATACAGCTGCCGTCTCCCGAGTTTCCGTTATTTAGTTTAGTGTCGCCGGAGTTTGACAGGATTCTACAAAGTATACAAAACAAGACCCCTACGCCAACTCGCGTACTTAAAGAAGGAAACACTGTAGCGCGGCAGAGGGAGGTTTACGTGCAGGGATTTGCGGAGGCTCTGCAACACATACACGATACACAGAACAACAGTTCCAGTGAGCAGTCTGTGGCTGTTAAAGTAAACCATGAAAGCGCCCCTTCGCAAGACACTTATAGTATTCACAGCTATCAGCACGCTCCCCAGGAGAGCACGTGTGACTTGGAATCCATGCATTACTCGGGAAGTATTGGGACTGTGTCGATGCATCAGGACTTACACCAGGAAATGGCTGAACACAGTAGTAGTTCGTTTAGCGATCATATGACAAGCGAGGTAACATTTAAATACGAGGAGCAAGCAGCGCCTCCGCATAATTCGGGGTTGGGTGGGCTTCCGCTTCCACCAATAGACTTAGAACTTCAAGAGATTGTTAAACGCGAGCGCAAAAAACAAAAAAATAGAGTTGCCGCGTCGAAATGTCGCCGCAAGAAACTCGAGCGCGAGGCGCAACTTGAAGTGCGCGTGCAACAGTTAAAGGAAAAGAGTATTGAACTAAATGCTGTTGCCAGCGCCCTGCGGCAACAAGTCGGTGAGTTGAAGCAACGCGTGTTAGAACATGTAGCCTTCGGCTGCCAGTTGCCTGCTGTAACGAACTCTGCATATTGAGTTAAACAGGGCGTTATTTGTACAAGCGATCTCGGGTCCCATCCAGAGAGGGCAGGTCCCCATCACCTGGCAGCGAGAGAACACGAGCCAAAGTCGTCCACAGGAATTTTGTGGTCGCAACAGAACTAATTTGATGAAGGGAATAAGGCTTACGCCTTATCATACCATATTTGAACCTTGCATTGAGTTGTACTTTAATAGAAATGCACCTCTAGGGATTGTGTGTCACGGGATAAGATGTTATTTGAAGCTATGTCGCGTCCCCTCTAAGCAGAACAAGAACTTTATTCGCGCGCTGCGCGCCCTTATTGGCGAATTCAGTTCAAAGATGGACATTATATGGAAACTATGTAAGTTTTAACTTTGGAAATACGTTGAATAAATAAATAAAAGACCCTTAGTTAAAAGTACATATAATATTGGTATTCTTGAAGTTACCTGAGGTCCAAAAAGACAATAGGGTTCTTTTATTTCAAATGTTAGAGGGTTGCTGAGAAAAGAGGGTAAAAAGGGCTAAAAATGCTGGCTATTTCTCCGCGTGCATGGTTTCGAGCATTTTTCGCATTTTCGGACCGTTCCACCTGCACGCATCCCTGGATGCTCACTGGGCGTAACGCGGGCCACCTGTGGCACGTAAGCTCTTGCGCACTGACGGGTGGTCTGTGGTGCCGCATGAGAGAGCCGAGGACTAAGCGCACTTTATCAGGATACAGATCTTGAATTTTAATAATAGCTTTACCTAACTACATTCAATAGCCTAAAGGGGACTAAAGAATTCAAGTGAGCCAAAGCAACAACAACAAGAAAAGATAAACAGTAAATTGACAGAAAGATAGATAGGATTGTCAACCCATCTTTCTGTGAATAGACAGAGAACTATATCTTTCTTTGAAATCTCAAAGTATTTGCTTAGGGGGGGGGGGGGGGGGGAGGAGGGGGGAGTTATGTCATGTTCCAGGCGAGGCACTTTAAATTGGGCTTCCTGTGGTTGATAAGAATTGTGACGTCACAAGGAGCCATCCCACCCCATTTCATGATTGGCTCTCCCCATTCCTCACTGCCTCACACATCAAGCCCAACAGACTCAGGGATTTTTTTCACAGACAAACACGCTAAGCATATAGGGAATTAATCTCATGAATATTTTTTTTGTGCTTGGATTACCCTGGGTACTTTACGTTAGTAAATGAACGAAGCTCGAGACTCTAGTACCCAGGGTATGCTTGGAATATACCTATCAATGTGGCTAATAAGTGGTCACTGATCCTTATCCGGTAGGCGCTCATACGGAGAAGCTTATTTCAAAACCCGTTTAATCTCTAGATAAAAACCCTGGTGGCGAGTTTGCTATGGTGGCGAGTTTGCTATGGTGGTGAGTTTGCTATGGTGGTGAGTTTGCTATGGTGGCAAGTTGGCTATGGTGGCGAGTTGGCTACGGTGGCGCGTTGGCTATGGTGGTGAGTTTGCTATGGTGTTGGGTTGGCTATGGTGGCAAGTTGGCCGGACACCGTCAGGCCCGCACCCAGGATTTTTCTTGGGGGGGGGGGGGGGGGGGGGGGGGAGCTCTCTAATAAAAATCTGACCACCCCCGAAAGAACAAAAAGGGATTTTTTATGCCTATGCAGTATCTCCACGGACATTTAATTGTCGGATTTGGCTACGTACCAGAGTGATCTAGCTTATGCTTTATAGTTTTGTCTACAACAGCACGTCTATTGAGAACCGAAAGTGGACCTTTGCCGTACCCCCTGCCCCCCCCCCCCACATGGGTTCGGGCCTGACCGTTGTGGTAGATACCTCTGTCATTTATAATTACTTCCCCTTAAACTTTAGACCCCCACCCACCCCCCCCCCCCCATTAGTCACAAAGTTTATTGAGTGCAAGACGTTTAGGTTCGGTTTCTAGCCGTGCGCCCGCGATCCTCAGGAACAGAGCGCGACGTAACCACGGCTGGAAACTGAGCCTAGGCGCTTATTCGATAACAACTTTCCCACGGGGGTGGGCTGCTCTAGCAGCTTTTTTTGTCTTTTGACTTCGCAATCCAAATCACGAGTCAACAGTGGTAAGAATTCATAGCGATTTATAGCGGGTAGTAGGGACGTCCTAGGTACTGTCTGCTAGATGGTCATAACAATGCAAGTGACATTTTTCTTTGTAATTTCGTGTTTTATATCAACCAATGTACATAATTTACCCAACATTCGTACATGGCTTTGGATTTACATAACCTCAATAATAAACACCCAAAGGTACTCTATGGAACAAGGATCCTTTTATCAAAGCACAAAATGATGAATTTTTAGTTTTTTAGAATTGTTCACATGCAGCATCAAAGTCTTGCCCAGTCCCGAAGCATCCAGTAAGCATGACTCATGGGACCACAGGTTTACCTAAAGCAATTGGCCTGTGTAGGGTCTTGTGACAAAGGGTCATGATGTAATGTGGCAATGTGTAACGGGCCCAAGTTACAAACGAAAGGCTGATCCGACGTCGACAGGCGAATCGTGTTTAAACTGCTCCCTGAGAACAACTCTCACAGCCTCAAACCCACTGAGCCTCTGAGGGTTGTTTTTTGTTTTTACGAACACGATCTTTCACCAACATGACATCGACGGCTTCGTGAGAACCAGTCTCACATCCAATGCCTTTATCCCCCAAGTACATGCGCAGTCTTAAAATAAATACTTACAAACGCTGAGGACTTTCTCATTAAGATCCAGTAGAAATGATGTATCTTCCTTTGCATAAGAAGATGCAAAGCATCAAACTGACGGCTGGTTAAGATATGTTTGTGAGCCAGTCTTACAGCTGACTCCATTAATTCTTAAGTACGTACAAAACACTGAGTTGTCTCACCGTTGTTCCTTCTTGATAACAAGAGAACGCTTTATTCATCATGACTGCATCATGACATCATGACTGCTGTAGATAACTCCATGACCATAACTCCATAACCAGTCTCACAGCCGACTGCTGCTTCATCACCTCAAAACACGTGCACGCTTTCACTGTCACGTGACCACCGTTATTCTCAAAATAGGAGAAAACGTCCATGTGGTAGAAGCTGTCGGATCAGTCCCTCTGTTCATTCCAAGCGACGAGCCCGCGTTTACACCGTTAACCAGGTTTCTGCTAGTGGCAGCGGAAGTACCTTGAGAGTCATGTGAATTTGCTGCTTCAGTGCAAGCGATTTGGATCATGAAATCTCCGGGGTAGAAGAACACGAACGAGCATGAATGTCCGACAGTGTTACCGGGAGGGAGCTGCAAAACAATATACAAAATTCAATCATGGCTTCCGAACCCAATCATTAATTAATCAATCAACCATATATCAAACATATTCCCCATGGATAGTGTCCTTCGTTTGTATTGCCTTATATGGACATTGATGCCCATATTTAGAAGAGCTTTTTCGCTCCCTGATCTCCAGAAACATGGTGAAAAATCCTGATTCCTGTCAATATGAGACTCGCGGCAAGAATTTGTCAAGAAAAAATTGATCGCTTGGTCAAATCTTTATCTCACTAATCTTGAAAAGCCCTGAGACCCAGGGCTTTGGGGAAAAATTCGCAAACCAATTGTTGAATAGCCTGCTAGGCCGGCTCTCCAGTGGGTTTATTCGGAAATTCCTTCCACAGGAATCCCACAGTAATTTCCAAATAAACCCACTGGAGATCCGGCTAGCTAATAGGGGGCTTGTGCTAAGAGATCACGTGACCTTTCTGGGTGGCAAATTCAAAACAAAATAATAAAACAAAAAATTAGAAATAACTGCGCCCGTCACACCAAAGGAAAAAAAACATTTATAAATGAAACTAAACCCTTTCTAAAAAAAGGAATTCTGGCTTTTTCGTGAGCGCTGAATAATTGCCACAGCTAAAAGACTGAGCGCGTTCTAGTTTGCCACCCAAACATCACGTGATCTCTTAGCTCCAGTGCCCTATTGTTGAATCAATCTCTTTGATTTTGTCGGCGCTGCCCAAAGCCGCACATGCCACAGACAACTTTTACTGCAGGTTTCAACATTCTGCGAACTCTCGCCGAAGATTTCCACCAGCTAAATCTCCATCTAGCTTCCGTCATTCAAAATCCTTGATTCGTAAGCCAGCACTGAAATGGTTTCAAAACACGTTATTTATGGGACGGGACATTGGTTGAGCCCTTCATCCGAAAAATTAGAGTCCGGCATAAACAGCCTCTGTCAGCCGCCATTTTGTCATCCTAGCAAAGAACCGAGCGAGGAAAAGAATCCCTTTCCATCGGCAGATTTGAGGAAACCAAAGTGATGTTTTCGACTGAATTTGGTACATAAAGTATAAAACTTTGTTTTTAGATAGTTATTTCGAGATTTCAGTACATTATGTGACTTCCAATATTAAATGAAAACAATAACAAAGGTATGACCGATAAGGGCACTTTAAGAGACGAGATTAAGGTGATAAGCAGCGGCGAGAGAGCAGTATCATTGCACATATCATATTGTGTTACAAGGCTCTCTTTCAAAGCATGTTTTTTTTTGTAGTCATGTGGTCACCACTTACCTTATTTGGCGAGTTGGTGCTCAGTTCTCCAACCCAGGCTACTTTACCGTGCAGGTCTGTCGCTCGATAACCGTTCGCGTAGTCTTGGTATGGCTCAAACGTTATCGATATCTGTTCGTAGGTAATATCTGTAACACAAATGTGTTCTAATAAGAGAAAGATGACAATTGCTTGCAAGTCCTGCCATTTTAAATCTTTATCCAAAAGGAATAACGCGTGAAAAAATACTAATACTAATACTAAGAGTTCGCGCAGACTAAACTAATTAAATTGTTTCCCTCGATATTATTAATACCTCGAATTAACAACCTAAAAATTTTACTAGACTCAACCGAAAATATCACAATCGCTCCACCAAATTAATCAGGCGCGTGTCTGCTCATATGACAAGATGGGTTCGACTCCGGTTGACCGCTTAGTTGGAAGTTAAGAAGAAGGTTAATTTTATGTGTGTATTTAGATAGAAAAAGTTTCTAGATGGATCTAGTGACATATTACCAGATCTAAGGATGCCGATTTGAACTTAATTGATCCGTGGTCAGTGAATAACTACTCTGGACCCAACCATGCGTTTATCTCAAGACACGCCCCTGTAAATAAACGCATAATTATTCCTTATTTCCTGTTACCTGTGGTGTTAGTGACGCTTGCATCTATGCGGACGGCCGTTCCCGGAGACACAGTGACGCGACTGTCCTGCGTGTATGCGATACCGTCCACCGTCACGGCTAAGAAAACGGGGAAAGAGAAAACAAACCATCATCTCCGGCAGTATTGCCTATTTTAATAAAGGTTGTCAGTGCAAATAGCGAATGGCCATTGGCAAATGGCAGTTCTACGACCGAACGTAACCATGCGTCTCGATGCATATGGAGAAATAAAAACAATTATACGTTAATGGTTACCAATGCTTGGCTCTGATATTGCTGGACTTTATTTAACACCATTAATTTAACGAATAATTAGTACCCATAAGTCATTTGCCATTCGCACTGACAACCGAAATGGGTGTATACATTGTCATAATCAAAATCAGTTTGTATCATCATAATTGTCATCAAAATCATACAATATTATTGTCATTAACTAGAGACTTTATGATCAATATCATTGTTATCAGTATTATCATATCATCACTACCATTATCACATCGACTATTATAACACAATCATCATCACTATCATTATTATCAGCATAGAAATTTCCATTATCATGGTCATCATAATCATTATTATTATCATTACATCACTATTGTTATCATTATCATCTTCATTATCAATACATTACTTTCATTATCAATACATCATTATCAATACTATCATTATCTCCATCGCCATCGCCATCGCCATCACTATAATCACCCAACATTCCATAATCACACTGATGACAAGGTAACACTGCCTTCATACTCACCGAAGAGGACGGGATCTGGCTTAATACACTTCAACATGTCAATGTCAAGAGTGAAGTTGTCGAGGTTACCGAATCCACTTAGTAGGCAAACCGGCTTGACAATGTTAAGGGCATAACAGTTTGGGTCGAACAAGCAAGGCTCTACCAGCTAAGATACTAAAATCACTGGGAACACTGTGACTGGCGCTATTAAACAGACCATCCGCTCTAAATTATCAGTCAAATCGTCAAAAAAACTTCCATAAACACACAGTTTTCATAATTTTGAAATATTTTTCACGTTTTCCGTTAAAAATCATCGGAGATTGTTACGTAATCGACCGCAAAGTACAAAGTGTGAAAAAGCATCCATTTCCATCGGCTGATTTGTGGTAGCAAATGCAATATTTTCGATTGAGTTTTGTAAATAAAGTATTGAAATTTGTTTTTAGATGGTTATTTCGAGATTTTAATACATCATGTGCCTCACAAAGATACTTCACTAAAGAACAAGGATACGAGTCTCCAGTTAACAAGGATCATCTCCCGCACGGCCTTGGAGTACGCGCGTCGACGGTCTCTTTCTGACAGCTGCAAGATCAAAACTCCACATCAGACAGAATCTTATTGAATAAAACACTACATAGGGAAAAGGCACTAAAGTAAAACAAGCAAAGAAACAAACTAACAAGAAAAGAAGTAAAGAAACATGCATCATCAACAACGAACAAGCAGAAAAACAAACAAGCAAATAAAAGCAAATAAACAATCACACATCACAACACTTTAAACAGCCATTTAACCAGTTGTGGAGTAACATTACAGTACTTGATACATTATTTAAATGGAAGTGAATCAAATTTAAAAGAAACGAGCTACATACCACCGAAGTATCTCTGTCCGCCGAGCTTGCTAACAGAAATCTTGGTAAATACACTGCGACTCTGAAAACAAAATCACAAAACGATTAGGTTTTGTTTTATTTACGTCACAAGAAAGTTTATATTTGATTTCATGTTATTCTATGTTGCCATTTGTTGACGGCGTGCTTGGCTTTAGTTTGCCACTGGTAGCTCACTACTGATACAACAGATCTTGAAAAGGCTCTCCACCAACAAAGATATTTTTAGTGATCCAAATGCAACGTGACTCATTATATTATCGCGAGGAGACTTTCAGGCGTAATATCAAACAAGCAGCAATTTCTTTCCGAGAAGTGAATATCTAATGAGTCACGTGCCACCTGGAGCATTGAAAATGTCTTTTTACCACAGGGTTCCATAACCAACGAAAACACGCTTCACCCAACAGGCTTTATTGTCAACTCAGGAAGCCCAGCGAAAGTAGTCACCTACTTCTTGGTATCGTTGCCTTGAATGCTCAGCATGCCCTTGCTGTTGGTAGCGCTGTGCTCGTCTGTAAGCGAATAATCAAATCAAACGTCTATACTTGAAGGGTAATATACCTATTTCAACAGCCCAATCAGGAGTTCTGACTGGGTTCCCTGTGGTTGGTTAGGGGAAGCGTGGCGTCAAAGGACACTCTGACCCTGTATGCAGGCGTTTTCTTTACGCGAGAAGCAAGTCTCGATCGCAGCCGCCATCTCGAATTTGGAGCTAAGATGGCGGCTACGATCGCTCGAGGCTGGCTTTTGGCGATAAAAACATCATCAAACTCCTGAATGTAGGCTACTTTTAGTACTGGAAACACTATGACAGCACGTGGAACTATATAGGCTATGATGGGTTCGGTTGGACAAGAGAACATACGAGTCGAAAGCACTGGAAAAAGGAAGTTATTCATTACAGGTTGAATGCGGTGTGCTGAACGCCTTGTGAAAACAAAGTAGCTACGCTGACTTTTTGAGTATCAGCTCTTCGTCGGAGATTGTTCAGTTTGACTGACTCCGGGCTATCGCCAAAGTGTTTCAAATTTGGCAAAAACACCGAATGGTCGTTTCCACCTTGTTTGTTGTGGACCCTGTAGTCGAGCTCCATGTCGTTCGAGGTCTTGTTATCAGCGTCGAATAACACAAGGCACTGAGTGGCGTTACTGAAAATGGACAACAGATCAATGTTCAGGGTTATCCATTCGCAGGGGCGGTGAGCGGGGAAGGGCAGGGGGCGCTTGAACCCATCCCCCCCCACCTATACACACACTTTCTGTACTCTTTGTCAAACCCACGTACCCCCCTCCCTCCCAATCCGGCACTTCGCCTCCCCCCCCACTCTTGGGACCATTCCGCAGCCCCTGATATGCAGCACAGCTTCTTTAGTTAAAGGCGTGGCACCCCTATGGTAAAATTATTGACGAACCTTTCAAATGTTTTATACCCTGAGCTAGGCTCATACTTTGAGTGGAGTTAAACAACATTCATAGGTCGGGTCTAAGAGGAATATCATGCATACTCCCTTTAAGATATACGCGATGGTATTTCTATCAAGCGTTACCTTGGTAGCGATTTTACGTCATAGTTATGGCAGTGGAGACTGGGAGCGACAGATACATCTATTGTCATGGAAACGCGTCGGTATAGCTGGTCCGCACCCACACCCCCATAGTAACGAAACTGAATAATGCCATTCAGGCCCCATGGTGCCTCGGGGTCGTAGTAGATATTCTCTGAGCTCCCGATGCACATCGGGACGTGAAAGACGCCCGTGATGGTGATGCTGACGTCAGTTGATTCCCCAGGGGGCAGCGGGAGCCGCGAGTTCAATTCGTCTTCGTCGATACTGAAGATGTCATTGACCCCTGTAAATATCAAGAGACCGTGTCAAACCTTTTGCTTGGCTTTGGGATGAAGAACAACAATAAAAAAATAACCCTGTAAAAGTCATAACAAAAGTAGATGTTCGCTTAATATTGGTAACAATAACATTTAATAATACGTTTGGGACTGGGGAATGGCGGGACGGCCGTTTAATCGGAGGTGATTAAATACATTTTGGAGCCTTTTGATGGTCACTTACGGTCACCAAAAATACAGTAATTGATTGGCCAAAATTCCGGACCTTAGGGAGGTACAAGGGTACGGTGATTTAGTGACCAATATTCAGGAACATAAAGAAACGATCGAATTATAGAGGTACCACTGTTGTACTTGATTAACCAATATTAAAGAACTTCAAGATGTGATCAATTTATGGAGCTACCACAGAACAGTTTTTGAGTGACCAATATTTCGAGACTTGAGGAAGTGGTCAGCTTATAGAGGTATCACAAAATAGTATTTGAGTGGACAATATTACGAGACTTAAAAAGTGGTCAGCTTATAGAGTTACCGCTGTTCCTGTAAACTCCAGTGTACTCTTACCGTCACCCTGCTCGCTGTTCAGGCAAATGCTGACGGACTCTATCGCTCGACCTCCAACATTCTCCAGGGTGATGGTGCCCTGGATCCTGTGTGACGAACAGCGAAAGGATCAGCGATAGGTAGACACGTCCAAAAGGGGAGAGGGCGTGGCATTAAGTGGGGGAGGGGGTGGCAAGCACAAAAGACATACTAAACTTGAATAAGGGTAGAAAATACAAAAAAATAATCTACATCACAGGGACCTCACCTCTTTAAAATAAGGATAGAATTGTGTCTTAGCTTTTCGTTGTTATTGATTTAGTACGTGCGTGCGTATGTTTCCCTTGTCTGCTTTTTCGACTCCTTGTGATTTTGCGCTCTCTTTCATTGGCTATGTGTCTAACAGCCGTCTCAACTCGTATGCGACACGAAAGCCATTTCGCAGTCGAGACAGCCATTAGAAAAGGCGTGTATTAAGTACATGCAGCGGAAACCTGTTAACATGAACCTTCATGGATATATGTACAATTCATGTTGAGAGAGGTTGATTTATCCGAGTAGACAGGACTGAAAACTAGTCCCTAGAGACGAGCTATAAAGCACCAAAAGGTTGAAAAAGTATGTTAAATGCCTCTGTGAAACACAGTAGCTGCGCTGACATTTCGAGAGCTAGCCCTTCGTTGGAGCTCCAAAGCCTACTCAGACCCTCTAGTTTTTCTACCGTTTGTCTGTAGTCTTTTTTGTTATACAATTTAGTCCCTAGGGAGCATGAAGTCAGTTCAAGATATCAGGGTTTCATTGCATAGTACAGTATGTACGACGTACCTTTGGCCTGCATAAAGCGTCACCGCAGTGACAAGGGGTGCACTCTGAGGGCTGTCGGGGTCCAAGGGCGCGGCCCGTACCTTGGGCAGAGAGGTGCTGACCTGTAGGAGAGGCATAGTCTGCACCACCTCTACCTCTAGAGGGAAGTCCTCCTTGACCTGCAGGTGGTCCTTGGACAGAGGGCAGGTGCTGTCTGTGCCAAATACGGTGACTGTGTAACCTAGGCAACAGAGAATTGGGTCAGGATAAGGAATGTTATAGAGAGAGACTTGGGGTGAAAGATGGAGAAAAAGAAAAGTTAGGAGGGCCTGGAACATGGAAATGGGATAAGAGATGGAACATTTGAAAAGCCAATGATATGATGGATACGGAAATGGAATAAGAGATGCAACATTAGAAAAGTCAAGAAGTCTGTGCCAAATACGGTGACTGCGTAACCTGAGTGACAGAGAATTGGGGAAGGAGAGAAATGTTAGAACAGTTATGGAGCTACAGTACAGCCAGGAAGACACTTAACAGCCTCTGAGTGACAGAGAATTGGGGTAGGAAAGGAATGTAATAGAGCTGGACTTGGGATAAGAGAGGGAGAAATATTATGGAAAAGTTAAGGGCGAGGGATAGACAGATGAGACAAGAGATGGAACATTTGAAAAGTCAAGTAGATGAGGGACACCGAAATGGGATGAGAAATGGAACATAAGAAAAGTCAAGGAGATTAGGGAAACAAAAAAGGGATAAAAAATGGAACATAAGAAAAGTCAAGGAGATGAGGGAACAGACAGGGGATAAGAAATGGAACATAAGAAAAGTCAAGAAGATGAGGTACACAGAAAATGGAAAAGAAATGAAAAGTCAAGGAGATGAGGGACAGAGAAATGGGATAAGAAATGGAATATAAGAAAAGTCAAGGAGATGAGGGAAACAGAAATGGGATAAGAGATGGAACATAAGAAAAGTCAAGGAGATGAGGGACAAAAAATGGGATAAGAGATGGAACATAAGAAAAGTGAAGGAGATGAGGGACAG